>NW_026542596.1:9730643-9778051 GCF_028750875.1 Macrosteles quadrilineatus | reverse complement strand
ATTCTTTACTGCGCTACCGCTTTAAGAAGGACATTTCAACTTCGCGGTAGTATGTCTACAGTCAAAGGTAACTATACATAATTCCTTTGTGGAGTTTAACGAACGATTTAAAAATGAACCGATCATACTCAACTCCTACCCTATCACTCAGTGTGTTTTGACAGCCTCTAAACCTTGTTAGCTGTAGGCGCAAAGAACGACCGGCATGACGTCACAGATTTGTCTGGTTACAAATTGTGCCCACGAGTGCTGGTGGTCTCCCCCCCCCCTCCCCCCCCCCCCACTGGGGTCCGAATTTAATTTAGTTAGACTAATGAGGTGCATCAATTTCTTCTCTCTCCGGGCAACCCGGAGCGAAAACTCAGTCTTCGAGCTGTTGGTAATTTGCAAGGATAAATATTGGGAAAGGTCCGTGGGAGTCTTCTGGGGTTTAATTTGATGTATGAAGACTTGTGACATTTCTTTAGGCTTAAGCACTATAAAATACATTTTAATTTATATTTGCGTGACTTAGGACAAAAGAACCCTTTCTGCTTCAAGAAAGGAATCAGTCGCATTTGAGAACAACGGCAACCAATTTTTTTTCTTGGTCCACTGATTTTGATAAGGGAAATAGCTTCGATTCTGATATAGGTAGGTACTTTCGTAATACGGAGGCCCCTTATTTTACAGAGCGCTGTAACGGTTATGTTAGGTTGGGTAATCATAAATATGTTTGTAGGACTTTCCTCGTTTCGTTATAAATCAAACGGTACCAGATGAGTCATAAAGAATTATGATAACCCAACTTAACATAACCGCCACAACGCGCTTTTTAAGGGTGGCCTCCTTATAATAGGAAAGTACCCTGATGGTTTTGTGTTACTCATTCTGTTACACTTTATTTTTGACTGGACCAAGCATCCAATTAAACACTTTATTATATATTTAGACTGATTGAAAATTCAGCATATTTCAGTAATATTAACTGGTACTCAAATTGAGTACAATTATTTCGAAAATAATATCACAGATCTATATAAATTTTCTGTAAATCTAGTTTCTTGAATTCATTCGTGTAGATACTGTGATAACGTGTGAAAAGTAATTAAAAGAATGCGTTTTCCATAATAATAAGTTTTGATACTAATTTCAAATAAGTAATACAGTACTCCTATTTAACTTCTAAGGAAGAATGCACATTATTAAGAGCAGGTGAAAGACTTTCTAATGAATTGTTACAGCCAACTACTTTAGAAATTTTAGTTGATACATTAAATTCTATTTAACCACGAAACCCATAAAATAAAGCCAAACTCTATCCAACAACACCATCATAAAATTTATGACAAATAAACTCCCAAAAATACAAAAACTACACAGAAACGAATACTTTTTCATCCTAAGACTGTCAGTGTCAATAACTATACAGTAAACATTAACTATGTTTACTTTAAAAAACGTCGAAGGTCTAGAACGTTAAATCATCTTGACGATTAACACCATTCAAACTCATAACCACTCAACTTACAGCAACATAAAACTAAACAAATGGAATAGGAAATCATAGACTCGCCATTAATACAATAATTTAATCTCTTAACTGGCAGTAATTTATTCTACAACTGAGAGTTGGAGAAGACGCCTTAGGGAGAGCAGTTTCAATTACTGAAGTGACAAATGGGAGGCCACAAGACAAAACAATACCTGATAAACCAGCGGTAACAGATCTGGTCATTAAAGTTGACATATGCACCACCTACTCGAACCCCTGGCAGATCATGATAACAATACTGTCCGTTCCCGATTGCAGTTGTTCGTGGAGTCATGACATGATTGTCTGCTGAAGATTTTCAGTAAGATCATTGACGTGTAGTTTTTCATAACAGGTTAAGTATGGAAAAAATCTTTTGTATAAAATATTCACGAGGTCGACATCGAAAGAATCTATTAAATACAATATGCACAATCCATTGTCACTATTCTCATAGATTGTTTGGTACTCTTTCAACAAACAACCACCCTCTTTCTTTCTTTCTTCTTTTCTTTCTTCTTTCTCTTCTCCTTCTTTTATTTTCTTCTTCTTTTTCTTTTTCTTTTTCTTTTTCTTTTCTTTTCTTTTCTTTTTTTCTCTTCATTTTTCTTTTCTTTTTGGTTTTTTTTTGTTTGTTTTTTTGTATTTTTTTTGCTTGGTGGATGAATAGATAGTAATTTCAAACAATGATCTGGATGAAAATAGGAAAGTTCTTTCGGGAAATTTTAGAAAGATTCATATTTCTCTTACCATTTTCTACAAGAAGGCAAGATTGCTATAATTTAAAACACTTCAAACCTTCATCCATGATTTTTTTTCAGCTTCCGATACTATTCATAGACTTTGCTGATAGTCTTATCAAACTTCCCAGATTTTGTATTTTTCCTTTGTTTCATAATCTCAGGACACTTTGACCTTTACCTTTACACTGCAGTATTTTTACAGGATTCTATTTTGTACCCTTGACAAATCTACACTACCCTTAGTCATCCAGAAGTCAACGTAGCCTTCACCTATAATAATTTACACTTCAATCATTAATCTCTGACTTTTTCAGCTTCCATAACTCTTCCTATAATAGTGGTAGTCGTTCACAAAATCCACTTAATCTGTATTCATCCTTTTCATTTTATGATCTTGAGACACTATACCAAAACAACCCTTTTTAACGTATCATTCTTCTCCTAAGAGACCAAGACTGACATTACTGACTTTCTTCACTTATTCATCCAATATTCTTCAATATGATACCTCTTAACCTGGATTTTCCATTTTGTATCCATGATCTTGATACAATTTGCCCAACCAACCCCGTTTCTACATCTGTACACTTTCTCCCGGTCAGTGTCCCAGGTGATTCCTTTCCCACGTCCAGTCTCCAGAGCCACCTGTGTAGCTATATGTGCGGCCTCTCAAAGCCCACATATATCAGCCAGTGCGGACAGGGTCAGGGGTGGTCTACTACCCCACATTTGTCAACCGACACCCCAGAAGTCCATTACACCGGTGCAAACATCACATCTCTTGTATTTTGGGGCATCTTTCGACTTCCTTCTTCCCTTTCTAGATCTTCCTTGTTGTGGTGATCCCATTCATGTTGTGGATCATTTCATCCCTCGTCCGGAGATGAAGATTATCCACTGATAAATGTGGGATTTGATGTTTGATTTGTGTTTGCTTTCGTTTTGTGTGGTTTGGATTTCCTGTCTTGTGTAACATTATTCTAAATGGTTCGTATTTCATTCATTGTTTTTTTTCGTGTGAGTCCTATCCACCTCAGGATTACAATTCGGAGTACAGCTTCATGGGCCGTCCTAAAATAATAAGAGAGTTTTCTCCATTCTTTAGACTTATAACTGTAATATTCAGGATATCGTCACTTAAGCACTATGTTAAAAGGTAAACGTATCATGAGTACGTTTTATCAGCTATATTTGGACGTGTTGTTTGATTATAATGTAATGAGATGTTCTGGGTAGGTGTATTACTGAATTGAATCAGCAGTTATATTTTGTCAGTGCAATTCTGTTAAAGCCCAAAGATCAAGTAAAACTGAATTCAGTCTACAACTATCAGAGAACTATGACCAGAGCCAGAGCCTATCAGATTGTCAGGTGAGTAATAAAGTAGGGTTGATTTAAAGTCTTATTTTGGTCAAAACCTTGTACGTTTTTGTTTTTAGATGAAAGGTCGATACAGTTTTTAAAGTAAAAGTGAACTACTTTTCATAAACCTGGGAAGCTTCTGAAATATTTTGTCTTCAGAAGATTCCTTTAATACCGATAAGTGTAGTGAGTTTATATTGATCTAAAACTGTAAGAACACCTTTTTAGACAAAATTCACATGAATTATATGAGTAGAATGGTGCAAAGAAAACTTTCCCAGTTTAATGAGTTACAGTTTATAAAGCGAAAGCTTCACAGCTCATCACCTTCAGTAAGTATTCAAGATAAAAATATTTACATTAAAACTCTTTTTGAGGAATCTAACTGTTTAACCAACATGTATAAAACCAGTATGTGTATATATTTCAATCCGTTGCTGAAATCCAACTTCCCAACACCTGTATTACAATTGGATTAAACCTATAAGTCTGAAACTTGCTAATTCATTATAAGCCAAATTAAGTGTCTGTCAAAAAATGCCCAAGAGACTATAAGTTAAAGCGAGCTTCGTAAGCCTTCGTCATTTGTCGGGTGTAATCGGCTTAAGCAGCTTTGTACGAGGCGGCTCCAGTCAAAAGTCTTCTCAGCTGTCGTTTTAACACCCCTTCACTTCTGGGATCTGATTGTAATACCTACCGATTTCGGAGAGACTTTTTAAAAGTAGTTGAAAGTATAGGTTCTGTTTCGTAACGGATCGGGAGTTTTTAAAGAGTTAAAATTTAGTTGATGCTGATGAAGTTGTTGGAATCATATTTATAATGAAGTTTTGGATAAGTCACTAACAATTTATGTATTAGTACCGGGAGACCGAGGTTTAAATTATATAAATAAGTTGATTATTGAATCGAAAAATTTAAAACCTCACGGTCCGGTATCGTTTGGATACTTTCGTTGTTTATCTTACCCAATGCAGCATTAAATGGAGCAAGGATAGCTCGGTATTTAAAATTTTCTAATATTGTCCGTTTGCAATATTGGTGCATAATGTTTATTCAATAATATCTCTCATCCACCAATATGGCAACTTTATAGGTTTGAGGAATTTCAGACTTTAGTGCTGAAAATCTCAAAAATGTCGAGCAGCGATTCGTCGACTCCTGCTCAAAATGATCATCATATTGATCGGCCATAGGTTCTGAAATTATTTCACTACTTTCATTCTTCGATGTGTGACTTGACCGAGATTCTTAACATCTGGGGAGATGTATGAGCTGGTGGATCTGGCTCGGTTGTAGACGAAATGCTAAAATTTCTTTCTCGTAGTCGATTGTAGCTTCTCTCCCTTGCAGATTCTGTTGATATTTTCGCTTCGGAGGTCTTCTACGTTTCATTTATTTATCTTTAAAATAAACCTTGAAAACATTAAACATAGAGATGTACCTTATTAACCGAACTAAATACAACTGTTATGATGTTTAGTCCAAGTTAACCAACGCAGTATTTTTTTACACATCAAATTACTTGATGACAATTAAGATAACCTGTATCAGCTGTTTTTTGTTAAATGCCACTACAAAAAGTTACATATGGAAATACGGATTTGGGCACTTTCAATGGCTGTAGGACAGAAATTGGATTTTTCCCAGGATTGTGACCAACTCCAATCGGTTTCACGTGGCCAATTAACCCCATATTCTACAAAAAAAGTCAAAAATTCTCGGACGAATATAAAAGTTGCCCGTACACGCAATGTTTTAAAATATAGTATACTAGCAGAGTACCCGTCCTTCGTACGGGGTTGGCATATAAGTATAAAATGCTTATTGCAGTTATACTCAAGCTTTTCGTTTGCAATGGGGGAGGATACAGTTTTATAAAATTTGCTTCTTTAAATTTACGGTATACTAGTATTACACATCTACCATAGCCATAATGTTCTACCACTTCACCTAAACAATAGAGAAAAATAAATTATCAAACATTTGCAAAATATCACAAATTATTCATGAAATTAAAAACATAAACATAACTGTAAACACTCCTACTTTGACAGTTCTCATTACATATCACAGTTTTTTGTTGCTGCTTGGTTCAAATTAGCTGTTTTGATAAATGCAAAATAAAAAAACAATAGTGCTGCTCCCTGTTGGTAAATCTTATAACTTTTTAATGCTTTTGCAAATCATAGAACCAACTTTTTTATTTAAATTCATTGTTAAGCCCCTGAGCTGTAGATATTATTGTAAGACTAGATTACTTACGTCACTTACGATTACTTACGTTGTGTTACGTGTTACGTGTTTATTTAATTGAACATTGACGAAACCATATGGTGAATAAAAACTTCACTAGTACTCAGCTGAGGATGACAATGTGTCGAAACATGTACTGCAACATGAAATGAAATTCAATGAGCTATTGACGTAAGTAATCTAGTCTTACAACAACTTTTTTAGTTGAAACAGCTGACTAAATTCTTTAATTCTTTTTAAATATGAATACTCATAAGGTTAACATGGGGAACTACAGAGCCACTGGGGCGGAGCCCGAAAGGATTTTTGGGATAAGATTATGCCTATATGTTAATCGGGAATGTGAGCTATCATCATGCCAAATTTCAGCCCAATCTGTCCAGTAGTTAATGCGTGATTGAACTTCAAACAAACAAACAAATAAACAAACAAACAAACACACAAACTTTCACATTTATAATATTAGTAAGATTGTTACTGTCTTTTAGATATATTTTAAAGTATACTCTATTATTTTTTCAATCCAGATTGCTACCTTTTATTTGCCATCATTGTGGATCAGCTAAACAAAATTATCCCCCATCGTAACAAGAAGGGCACCTATCTATTGTTTGGGGAATATTTCGTGTTATTTAACCGATATTTCATAGGGATGACAAGCCGATTTTATCCAAAGTCAGAGATCAGCCATTCTAAACATACTCCCTTAAAGGTACGATATACTCTTGCTTCTTTCAGGATCTAATTAAAATGACGGCCAACATTCTCTTTTAGAGAAAAACGTATAGTTTGCGTAAACGTGTTTAAAAGATACTGGACATGAAAAACTCGTATCAAACCTTACACATTTGACAAAATAACGAATGGTCAAATTGCAGTATCTAATATAATATGATATTTTTACTTAAATTAAGCTTGAGAAATAAATATTACAATATCAAATATACACACAAATATCACACAACAACTCAATTCAATAATTACTTGTATTAGAATGGAATTTAAATGTCGGTCTGCGATCTCGTTCAGGGGAAAGTATAGTTGATGTCAACGCATTTAAACTTAATCAGACATCCATGTCAAAATAGGCTTTAGAATTTACAGAAGAACACGAGGTCAACATACAATAACTAAATTAATAGCATAAATAAATACCCCCGCCGCAGCAAACCTGCAGACTAAGCAAATTTCCATTTGCCTGATTGGATTTACACTAAAATGTCTCCTTAAAAATATCACATTTATTCCCTAGGTATTTAAATAGAATAAGTTTAACACGTACTTAAGTTTGCTGCAACAGGGAAGGTAAAAGTGTTATTTTTATGTAAAATGTTAATAGTTATTAAGAAATAAAAACATTTTCCAAATTTGGGCAAAATATGTTAATAAACGAGCAAACTACAACAGTTTACTTATTCTCCATAAGAATAACAAGGGAATTTTAAATATACAATTTTTTGGAATTTTCTCCGTAACCATTAGGCGCATTATAACGCTTCAATATACTAAATTATTTGTTTTTTTAAGCTCTACGAAATAGTTTAGAAAGAAATTGCATAATTAAATGTAAACCCATTTTAACCTCATAAAATAACCCATAAAACGGACCCATGGTCCGATCATGCTGGATCGCCAAACGAAAAAAATCGGTCCCCGGTCCAGGTCTTACCATGAGTACTACGGTAATAGCTTATTCCCTTTATGGGAAATTCGCTAAAAATCCATATAAAGTTTGCATAAAACAGCTCAACGAAAAGTACTCCTAGGACGGAATTGAAATGTCGGCGGTCTCTGATGGTGCGATATCGTTGCAATCTGTGATGTTCCACCTCCGGCTAGCGACACCGCCCCCACCGCCTCCACCGCCTCCACTGCCCCCGCCAGCATCACGCTCATCACGCCGTAGACGAATAAAAGTTAACGGCGCGAGGACGTGGTGTAATGATGGGGCGGCTGGGACGCTGCAAGCGCCGACGCTGATACCATCTCTGGTGACAGAAGTGACCCAGTAGGACGTGAGCAGGGCGAAGAAAAATGGTAGAATGCTGTGGAAAAGTGGACTGAAGTGGAGAAAAAAGTGGTTGTTTAGGGATCCTGAACTGCAAAAATAGTACACTTTTGACCCTTAACTGAAATATCTACTTAAGAAACTGCATAGCTTCAAATTTAATAAGAAGTCTCTTAAATCTAATCCAAAAACTTCCGGTACTACCAAAGAGTATTGATAGTTATCTATAATCGATAGTGTCATTAGAAAAAAATATCTATCTAAATTCAGTCAATCATTTTTGTGGCAGTGTAAATTAAACCGATTTTTAAATATAAACAAAGCGAATGTCAACCATTCCATTAAAGCTAATTCATGTATTACCAGTGCTACGTGTAGGGGTCATAGAACTATAAACATTGAACTTGTTGTAGTCTATGGTAGGGGTGAGACCATTGAAGGGGACCATAGATCATGTGCTCCCACTATCTCCGCGTTCCGCCATCTCCGAACCCAAATCTGTCCCGCCACCTCCGAATTCTTGAGTGACCCTTATAATCCCGTCACTGCCTGCGTTGTTAACTGTCATTGCATCCACGGCTGCGAAGCCCCGTGGATGGAAGATTTAATGAAAATTTAACCCGTGGGTTAGGTTAGGTCATGTTAGGTTAGGTTATGTTAGGTTAGGTTAGGTTTGGACGGAAAGTCTTAACGCAGGAAGTAACCGAGGATTATATGTGTCACTCTGAAATTCGGAGATATCGGTACACGGAGGTGGCGGGACGCGGAGATAGCGGGAGGTAACCCCATAGATTAGAGTGGTTTTGGGTTATTTCCAGGAAACCATTTTGAAACTATGAACTATAGTAGCATATTGTTATTTATTGAAATTCCATTGAAACCTAAAAACTCCTTGGCATATTCAAATAAAATATATATTTGATAATTGCTGTGTGGCAGATTAAAAAAGCTTTTAAGCTATCAACATGTAAACATTCTTAGTTTAATGTAAGTTTTGGAATCCTATAATTGAAATATTTCTCTAGAGCTTAAATTGTAACATTGAAAGTCATCGACATAGAACAATTGATACATATTGAAACGGATATGCCTTCAGTAATCCAGGATAGGTTTGCAGATAATGAACTTTATGCAGATTTTCAACAAATCCAAGGGTTGTACTTGGGAAAACTGGTTAAAATAGAAGACCATTGCGTTATATTGTTCAAAATTGAAACAATCCCAGTTGTATAAGTGATTCCATAACCGGCTCACCTGAAGTTCTCTGTGCCGGTCCCCAGGTCGGCTTGACCCGGGGCAAGGGGCACTATTGATTTCGGCGCTCAATGGGCCCCAAATTGCGGGGTTTGTAAGGACCGCCCCGCTGCCCGCATCACATATTCATAGCTCTATGTTAATGACTTTATCACATTGCAGGCCGCTACAAGCTGGCGAGTCTTTACCCGAAGGACGGAAACTGCAAAGATATGGAAATGAGTCGAGAGGGAACGTTACCTGAGTGAATTTTAAATTTTAAATTGTCAAAGTATTTAAATTTTGCAGAATTTAAAATAATGTTTGCTTTAGTAAATCAAGATTTCTTTGTCCAGTATTCTTCAAATTAGCTTTTGAGTTTCAGGTTTGATATTACAATACTCTTAAAAATCGTATTATTCAATGAATTTTGCATTTTAAATAGTTTTAGCATCTAGGAAATGTATTGTCTTAGTTGTTTGACGTAAAGCTTTACAGGTTTGAAAAATATTAACAAACATATAAATATGCTAACTTAAAAATATGTGATGAGAAATACCTATATACAGGGTGTCCCGGAACTCTCTACCAATATTTTAGGGCATTGCTCCTGGGTAAGAAACATACCTAAATATCATATTTAAATTGTACGGAAGTCCTTAGGTACTCACACAGCTGCCATTTTGTTTTTTTCAGCTATTAATTTTTTTCTAAATAATGGTTAAACATACGAAATGGAAACTTTGCACAAACATTAATGACAACTAGATAAAGCTACAAAAAATATGTCGATTTTTCAAATTCATAAAACAAAATGGCGGCCATTTAAAATTTTTATTAAATCAACGGTTTTTTAGCTATAAAAGAAACAAGATTTTAAATGGTCGCCATTTTGTTTTATGAATTTGAAAAATCTTCATAATTTTTTTTGTAGCTTTGTCTAGTTGTCATAAATGTTTGTGCAAAGTTTCCATTTCGTATGTTTAACCATTCTTTAGAAAAAAATTAATAGCTGAAAAAAACAAAATGGCAGCTGTGTGAGTAACTAAGGACTTCCGTACAATTTAAATATGATATTTAGGTATGTTTCTTACCCAGGAGCAATGCCCTAAAATATTGGTAAAGAGTTCCGGGACACCCTGTATAAAGATCCATTAAGAAAAACCATTTAACCATTTCTACCCAAACATAATTCTATTCATAATACTAAACTGTTATGAAATTACACAACTGCAAAACAACATCAAGCGCACCCAAGAGTAATGGACATAACCTATAAAACAGAAATGGCTATGATCGAATGACCCATTAGGCCTGAAACGATCACTCGGTCGCCATTAGTCATTGCCAACCTGTTATCAGCACAGTGCTTATCGTCTTATCACCCCGAGATGCACCTTATCAGAGGTCTTATCTCTGATGCAGTGCGGCGCAACGCAGTGAAAGCTCTGGTGATTGCACGTTATGCGCCTCTAACGCTCGAAAGCGCCGGTAAATTATCAGTTTGCGCGTTTTCGTGAGTTTTGCGTTAAGGCCGCCACCTCGAGGCGTGTGTTTTAAAAATTACTACCTCGGGGGTACAATTAGGAGGGAATGGGGTTTTATAATACTGTTTTCAGCGGTAAAAGGCGCGCAATTAACGTAATGTATCATTAAAATCCGTGATATCGTGAAGGTGAAAGTTACGTAATTCCATGGTAAGAACTTCACGTTTTCTTGGATTATCGTTTCATAAATTTGGTAAACATAAGTTATACTGTATAGTGGGTAGTCTAAAGATTTTTAAGTTGTACGTAATCTTTGGACAGAGATCGCTCTCGTTATATATCTTCCCCAATAAGAGGAATCCTATTCACAAGGTTATTTACAAGGTTACATTATTCAATAGGTAAAACCCATTTGAGGTCACCTGTATTAATCAAATGACCCCTATAAAAATATATCAAAACACCGAAAACCCATTTTATAATTAATTTCCTCCAACATTTTGCATTTATATAATTTTAAGTTGGTGAATAAAATTGATAATGTTACATGGATTTTCCTTGTACAAAGTATTTGTAAGAGAGAGGTTTCTTCTTTTAAAACGTAGAAAGTTTCTATAGCGGACTCTAGAAACTAGTTCCTTTAGCTACAAGTATAGTATATCACGCGGTTTTATAGCCTTTCCTTAGATATGTTTAGCCTTAGTGATATTAATTTTTTGGCAATGAAATTATTCTGATTCTAATCCCCAGTCCTTTCTATCTCATTATAAATTCTTTCAATCCTCAACCACAGTATCCTGGAATACATTTTTAACCATGCAAACCCCCTCAAAATAAGGTACGGCATTTTTTTCGCATTTTGAGTACAATATATACCATGATCACAATCAAATATTACCTAATGCAACAATTTAATTTATACCTTATTATAATTATCTGAGAGAGAGAAATAACACTTAATTGTCGTTGTTGGTTAAAAAACCACAGGTTGGGCCGTTATCTTACAAACGTGTATAAAATCACACTTTGTTGAACAAAACGTTAAAAATAAAAACAATCCAATTTCAAGAAGTTGTCAGTTTAAGGGCCCCTTAATAAGTGATGACCTTTTTAACCGACAGTACAGTAATTATAAAAGTATAACTAAATCTTTCCATTAATGCAATGTGAAAATTTCGTGTCCCAATTGTTGACAGCCCACCATGAGGAATGGGTCCATTTTTCTGTAAAATAACTACTTCCCTATAAGGAAATTCGCTAAAAGGATAGGTCTTAAGGGTTACGAGTATTTTTCCGTACAATCGAAAACAATATATAATGAAACAATACTATAATTTTAATGTCATTTAGTATTGTGGCATAAATTAAGTTACAATCTCTACAGCTTACTTATCTCTGTTTGTAAAACACTTACTAACAAAATAGTCGTATATTTACTTATCCTATTTATTATCCTGAAAAAGAATTCCCTGAATACACTGTAGAAAAATTGATATAAATTAAATGAGCGATGATATTGTTGTGTCATCAAACCGGTAAAACAAGCCACGTCCCCTGAACACATGTTTCATCTGACAATCTTGCGACAGCTGATGACAGGAGACAAGTCAGCTGATCATGAAGGTGACAAACACGGCCGCCATTTTGGCGGGAGAGAGGGGGGACCAATGGCGGGGCTTGCAAACTCGCGGGAGAGTGGCCGCAAAGACCAAAACGAAACATTAGTTTAGTTTGTATCAAAAGTAATCATGGGGAAATCTTAGTATAGGAAATATAAAAGATAAAAATTCTGGTTGTTAAATACAGCTTAAGAAAAAAATAAAGAGTTTATGATGTTCAGTATTTTTGATCCCTTAGTCAGTAAATATTTGCAAAGAACTTAATACTGGTTGTAGGTTACTGTATTCCTTGCAAAATCAAATTGATCTGTGAGAAAGGAAAGCCTTACAACAGCTCATGATAATATATGATATACATGATGATATATGATCTTCTTAACCAAAAACAGGTAAAACCAATCATATCATAAACGCAACGATGACACTCGGGTTTACAAATTGTCCTTAAGCAATATAGGTTCTCTAGAGCCTAAATGGTTCCAAACAAGCAACGAGTTTCGCGACTAGAGTACTAAACTAAAAATCTAGAGTGTCAGATTTTCAAATGTAAAAAAATCAAAATAATTTGTTAATGCTTAGTTATATATATATCACACGAGTTCAGAACGAAATTATTAGCTGTCCAAATACATCATTTACAACACCGTATAACGAACGTTCGAAAATCTCCACAAAAATCGCATACATTTGACAATATCTATAGCGAAACAAAGTTTGAGCTCTAACAAATTATTTCACCTTCTCCCGTTCTTGTATCTCCACCCACCAACTCAGAGATCAGCTTGTGCCCACGTTTGTACCTCAGTTATCAAAAGCAGCTGCCGTTTGTGAAGACGTTACGCGTGTTAGTGGCTCCGGTGGTCCAAATTTGGCACGGACCGTCCACATGTTGACAGCGGCCCAATGGTCCATTCAGGTGGTCTCTGACGATTCTTCTTTCTTTGATGTGATGACGGCAGCCGGGAGGTCTGTCCAGAATATTGGAGGATTTTCTGCAGTAGTGATCGCTGGATAGGATTTGTTCGGGAGTTCATTTGGAGATTATTCATTAGGCGGTCAAATTTGTTGTGAGTAGGTTGGTTAAAATCTTTTGGTTTGCCATTGAAATGGTTCAACCTTAAATCCCATCGGTCATAGGCAAAACTTATTTATGTATCGTAGATTTGTGTATGAGATTATAATACGGAGTTCCGAGACCGTGCCGTTTCTGTGGATAATGATACTACTGGGACTGTTGTCCTCTTCAGCGAAGAAAGTTCCCATAAATCTGAGTTTGCATAAGAAAATGTACGATAACCACTACGTTACAATAACAGTTTAAGCATATTTTACGATTTGTTGCTATACACAAAGATAGAAAAAATCTTTAAAATGTTGTAAAACTGTTCTATCTCCATTTTTTGATCGCGCTCTCTTTTTAAACTGTGTAAGTAACAATACAAACTACCTTTACCAGCAGTTTTTTATTAAAATGCAGCTACAAAAAGGTATTGACGATAACATGGACACTTTCAAGGGCTGTAGGATGGAAACTGGATTTTTCCCAGCCTTGTGACCAACTCCAATCTTTTTCTGGTAGCCAAATACCCCATTATAAACCAAAACATTTGAAATCCTTGAATGAAAATAAAAGTTTATCCTTACACGCACTTGTTTTAGATTTTATGATTCCTGGTATAGCCTTGTGCTAGAGTTTTTACGTTTAAATTTACTAAGCTGATCCCTTGAAGGCACGTTCAGTACATTTGATTGTATGTTTGGATAAAACATTCTTTTGACACTAAGCAGCACCCAATCTGGTCCTCATGAAGGACCTTGTAAGGGTCTCTTCAAACAAGACATGACCAATCTATTGGGTAGATAAATTGACTTTTCCACGTCACTTCTTTTGAGCCAGGCTCCCCCTATTACCCGGAGCTAACGGCTGAAAAACAATCGATTCAACCGTGCAAGCGCGCGTTTTGAAATGACTAATGCTACACTGAACGTTCATTCGATCAACGCAAACAATGGCTTGCGACCTACATAAGGGTGGAATCCCCCCCTGAGGAACCCTTGTCATGCAAACCCCATTGGGGATGTTTTCCGGAAGCCATTTTGTTTGGGAACTGGTGGAGTATTTGTTATTGACATGACATCCATCATTCGAAAACGGCAATGTGGAGGGGGTAATGTATCCTAATGACTTTGGGTAATGGGGTGTCAATCCCCTCTTGGTAATACAGACGCATGAAAGTGATACATCACTGGTGACTCATAGGGATGATATTTCAAACTGAATAAGGTCTTGGAGGAAATATACGTGCGAGAAGAAATACGTACAATAATACATAATAATGTGCTGTAAATGTAAACTTAGTCTTACGATAAAAGTCAATATAGGTTATAACAAAATTAAATTAGAAAATTACGGTTTAGTAGTATTTCTACACAACAAATAAGCCGTATTTAAGTTCCTAAGACCATAGTCATAGTAGTATTCCGAGAACCCCTAAGTTCCACTAAAATATTAGCTACTACATAAGTTCAACCTACAACCTAATAAACTACTAAGTCAAAACAATTTTACTTAAAAACTGCGCAAAACAAATTAAGGAAAAATCTTAAACTTTCTCTAACTGTTTCTCGCTCTGTGTTCTTTGGCATGGTCTAAAAGATGAAGAAATATAAAAGTCTTTGACCGTGAAAAATCATAAATTCCCCTTGTAAATTATTAAAACATAATTCCTTTTGTCTTAGATCAAAAACCCATCAAGATCTATGAAACACTTCTTTCCCGGATAAACTCAACTGATTGTGCTTTCAAACGAATTATTTCAAATCGGATCCCTTCTAGTTATTTGATCAACAGTTTCCTTTCATCTTAATAAAGGGGAAAACTTGTATATTCTCTTATTAAGCCTGCTTTGACATCAAAGAGTTAATGATTGATGTAGAAAACGGCTATTATCGTTTCAATGTCTTGGAAGACGTCAGATATGCCTTTTTGCCTACCAAAGGACTCTTCACAATTAACTTAGCATATTGTTCTTCACTACTCTGAATTTTTCAACGATGGTAATAGACTGTTCCCGAAGCTCTTTCCACGCTCTTCCACGGCAACCGTTCCGACATAACCTATACGACTTCCTCGTAAGTCTGGTGACTTCTGACGTTCCCAGAAGCCCCAGCGGCGACCACCCTGATCTTTCGTCACAGTTACGGGCTTAACACGAGCATTGTCACCGCAGCGTACACCCGGCCTCCGCCGCGCTGCAAATACATAATGCAACGGGGGAGATTTCAATTAAAAGGGCAGCTGCACTAAATACGATCTGTCAAAAACCCGCTTGTGAGAACTATTGGACGTAAGGATCGGGTAAGTGACACGAGTGCAACGTGAATTGGGTCGTAAAAAGAGATGATTTGCTCAAAAGGAAAAGGTAAGGAGAACATTTTTAATTTGAGAAATTTAATCAGCAAATAAATCAGTTTAGGTTGTATCAAAAGTAAATAAAAAAGAGCATGGGTTGTAATGATCTTTTACATAACACATTTATCTTTGGGAATGGGAGACGATTCTACTCTCCAAACCAAATTATTTAAATTGCCAAGAGTGTCATGAAAAAAAAAGCTTATTGATGAAAAACCAGTTTTTATTACCAAAATAAGATACTAATTAATGTGAAGTCATTCAAATTAAAATTAAATCAATTGTAATATAATTTGTTTATATTAATCGGTTTGCCTAGATGAGTGATCTCTTACTTGGAAGCCGTTACTTTAATGGGAATACGACTTTAGGAAATTAGGAAACTACTGTTCAAATGGAGGCCATTCACCAATGGTTTTAGGGTCTGTCCCTGTGTATACAGATTTGTTAATCGTTTTAACGACCCGGGACAAAAAATGGTTTCAGGGCCTTAACAGTTTGGCTGGCCAAAAGAAGATCAATATAGGGTAGGTACACCAAAAGTAAATTCAATGTTAATTTACTTCCATTGAAGTACATAATCATGTGAACTTTTGCTACCGGGAAAATCCCTGTTTTAAATGTGAAAACTGCTGTTTCAATCACCTATAAAATATTGATGAACACGGACGAAAGTTGAGTGTGGGATGACTGTGTGGTTTGAGTGGTTTTATTAGTTACTAAATCCAGTTGTTGTTTTTTTTTTCAGGATCATTTTGATAAAAACTGTATTCAAGAAACTGTTTACGTTTTCTTTTGGGTACTAAGCCCGGTTGAAATCGCTCCGTTTTAACATAGCGTAGTGTAACTGAACCCAATTTCTACTGTCTTCAACTAAGCATAATTTCTTTAAAACTCTTGTGCCAACATTAACCAATTTTATAAAGTGATAAATATAAGTGGGACACCATTCTCTAGAAGTAATTTGATAAAGTACTTATAATTCAAATTCATAAATCACCAAATCAAATTTATAAATTGACCTTATTTTTAAGCTCTCCAGAAATACACGTTTGGAATTTTTTAAGTAGCCACCATTTAAAGAAACTCAAAATTTCTTACGTAAAATCCTATTTTTACTCTAAGAAATTTACTATGATAAAATTTGTCTTAAACCCAATGTTACAGCTGTATTTGATAGTAAAAGTAGTGATTAAACAAAAGATTTTAAAGTCGTTTGCAATATTGGTAAAGGACTGCAATGTTTTAAAAATTAGCCTATCCGCTTTAAAACAATGCTTGGTTCTAGAAAAAGTTGTTATTTAAAGCATTATAAAACTAATACTTTCTGAGACTCCAATTTTCATTGTGTTCATAACCTTGTATCGAATTACAGGTTTTATATATTTTACGGTGAATTGTGTTACAGTTTCTTTAATATATTAGTACTTTGTTATGAGTACAAATCACATTTATACAGCAAAACAAACCCAATCCTCTAAAACATCCGAATAATCACGTCAGCCACACCACGAATAATCAACTACAGTTACCGCATGAAGCCGGACAAAATCTGGAGCGAATGATCCCTCTGAGCGAATTGATGAGACGGTTGTTTCAAGCCAAGTCACTACTTAGCAAACTTGAGTATTTTAGTATTCTAAATATTTTTTCTACAGTTACCTGACAAAGTGGGCTTCTTTGCACTAATTATATCACGCAAAGTAGCTAATTGCTGCATTTACTTACTTTTGCCGCACTCCAGTATTTCAACCACACAACACAAAACAGTGTGCTTTTATTAGGCACGTAACTCGTGTGCACTTGAAAATAAGTTGGCAACACTTAAAAATATTACGACCAAGATCAGCTGGTGCCGCGTTTCCCATTTCACCCAACGCTTGGATTTAAAATAACCTAAAACGTGTTGTAAAGTGTTTTTAAAGACTAATTATTTATATTACTTATAGTAAAGGTAGGATATAATGTGCAACGTGAGTGCAAAGTGCCTTTGCACACTAGTTACACAAATAACTATAGTTCAGTCGTGTTTACTACGTAAAACCGCCAGACAGTAACTTATCTTTTAATAAAATTTGATATTTAATGTGGTCGTTAGCGTCAGATTTTTGTGAGATTTTAATTTTGTTCTGTTGTATAGCGTTCTCAAAAAAAAAAAAAACGAATATAAAGGTACAGTATTACAAAGTAAAAACAATTTACTTACTTACTTACTCCTGTGGCCATTGGAAACCTAGGTGGTTTTTGGCCTCGCCAACCATGTGCCTCCAAGCTCTTCTATCCTCTGCCAGCTCCAAGTCTGCTCCCATTCCTCTCAAGTCCTTCGTCACCTCATCAACCCATCGCATTCTTGGTCTACCTAATGGTCTCCTTCCTTCTGGTATACCTCTGAGTACCATTTACATTTCAAAAAAATAATTTGTTGGCAATGTTGTAAATTAAAATATTTAAGATATATTTTCATTTGTTTGTTGATTGTTAACTGTTTTTGTATACGGAATCGTATTGATTTTTGTTTTTACTACTATAATGTGCCATTCTGTATATCAATATTTATCTGCTATCAAAATTCAGTCTTCACAAGTGGGCTCCCCAATGTATAATATAATGAAAAGAAACAATATAATATTAAATTTAAAAATATGTAATACGACACCTTAAAAAACAATGTTTAAACTAAAAGGTGTTTCAATGTATTGCAACACTGTATGATAATAAACAGATATCTCATTGAGAAATAGATATAACATATTAATAGATAAATAAATGAATTAAACATGTAGTACACCTTTGAAGTTGTTAAAATAATAGTAAACAAAGAGAAATGTAAAATAAATAATTATTTATATTAATATGTCATGGTATTCTAGCGCTGTATGAGATGTAATTCGAGTTTCAAAATAATCTTCAGCACAATTAATTTGCCTAATAACAATCAAAATAATTCTCTTAAATTTTCATTTTTTTCATCAGCGTAAGGTAAAACAAATACAATCATATCCACAAAGCTAAAACAAGGCTAATCCATTGAACCCAGGTACTCATACGATGAATATTTACATAGGCTATCAATTACAAACAGTTTACTTCTTAGTTCAATAATGGATTATTATAAACATCAGTAAAATTTCTCGTCAATTGAGACCCATGCAAAAACAATATTTTAATTACAGGTCTTCATTATACGTTCTTTAACAAAGTTAACGATTACTAATCCACTAGGCTGCATCACACATCCCGTCTGCAGGCAGGCTCGTCACGCTGCCATGTAGCCCCTCAGTTCCACAGACACCGCACAGAAGGATTCACCTCAGCACAAATTGATTCTTCGTACAACATGCATCACTTCACGGTCCTTCCCTCAATATTCCGCTGTTAGTCGCGGCTCATGCTAATCCGTGTGTGTTTAAATGTGCTTCTTTATATATATATATATATTTGGTTTAAAGTGTGTGTATCAGGTTACAAATATTTATTTCAACAACAACTATGGCCATCTACATCGTTTCGATGAGCCTTACAGTAGATGCTGCCTTAGAACTAAACAAACTCAACCATTATTAATAAACCTATCCATATCATGGACAGACAAAAAAGATTTTTAAGCGTTGTGGTCAAAGAATAATAACCCTCTTTACAGTTGGTGGTACTTATGTCATTTTAACATTTCGTTGAATTTGTTATACATTGATTAAGACCACGTATCCTTGTTCTATTTTTTAAATGTACAGTATTAATGGTTCGAAATTAAGTTAACGCTTATTTACATTTTATAAACTAACAACAAGACTATACAATATTTTATAACAGCAATTCCGTACAAAGCATGTACGTTCCTTGTTACGCTTACTGCACAAACAATTTATAAAATAATTAATAGAGATTTGTTTGGCAATTGCTACTATGTAAATATTTGAGCTTATTGCGCAGAATGTGTATTTATTGTGTTCTGTATGAAGTTGACAGATGTGACATAACGGTTTGAACGGGTTTACTGTATTTAGGCTATAATATCATCGAATTTAAAATATACAGTATACAAAAATATTTTCGAGTCATCCATTTTAGGTAGAATCAACCTTTTATAAATCTCAGCCTGGTTTGTATTGTACTTTAATGTTTATGCGTTGAATGAACTGTTCATATTCTACAAAAGAAAATGTGTATAATTGATTGATAGACTCTCAATCAAATGTGTGATGATGGTATTTTTTTTTTTGCGGACAAAATCCAATAAAATAATATTTACTATTTACTTGTGCCCTAAAAATGGAGGGGTGTTTATAATGCTTGTAAGTAAAAATAATGAAAAAATCATAAAGTATTTTTAATTCTGTGTAATAATAAAACGGATTCAAAATTGCGACCTTTAAAAATATTTAACCGATCTATCAACTTGGCCTTGGTGTCGTGCGTCCAGGATTTGTTAGAAGCAATTTTTTGTCAAGCTTAATCAGTAATACTAATAGCCATTGAGGAACGCCACAAAAGACCACTGATAATCAGCTGTTTCGGGGTTTCATGTATTTTACGCGCTCATAAATCAACCCGCCAAAAAGCCACATAGGGGTTGGTTGGGATGGCGGGTAAGTCGAAAATGCCGAGCAGCTGTTGATTTCAGAGTCAACCCCGTCACGAATCAACGCCATTGTTGGCCGAAATATCGCGGACAGATGTATGGATTTAACTAGTTTTTGGAATACCTATCCGAAATTTGATCTAGGTTTTATATGTTTTGTCCCTAGGCCTATCAAAAAAAATTATTGAATTCGTTGGTGGTTTTTAAAGGTGTCTTTTCTTTATCATTAGAGACTTTTTCGAGATAAGTGTATATTTAGTCCATCGTGTTTTAAATTATGGCCATTGTTTTGTTGAAGATTTTTGTATTCAGATTCTGTTTTCTTTGCAAAAAAAATTTAAGTGCTATAATATTTACCGTCCTACAGTTAATTGTTTTGCCTGAGTCAGAAATATTTGTAAATATAAAAATCATCCATTAGGAAAATTAGCGCTTATAACAACGGAAATCAAATGTTACTCGGTCTTTGACTCTAATTCGTCATTTTCCAAACTACACTCATGATAGTCACGATGAAAATTAGGTAAAAAACTCTTCCACATATCTGCTGATTCCTATTAGGAGAGAATTCAAAATGAACAATTTTTTAAATTATTTTGTTTATTGTGGATAACAGGCCTTCTGTGTTCACTCGCAACTTTTGTTAGTGTTGTTCATTTGTTCAAACTTTCATTTCAACTGGTCAACTCAATAATTAATTTACAGCTATTTACATCAAGTGTATTCAATTTCAAATTATGGTAAAAAATGTTACTATACAATCAAAGGGGGAAGGAGATAGCCAAGGATTTGTGTTTTAATGTATGAAAATCCTTCTTTATTGAGGCGAACTTAGGACCTCATGGTCCTTTCTTACAGGTAACCTCTAAAAAACTGTGTAGACAATGAAAACATAAATGTCAAGTAGGAGCCTCGACAAGGAAGTAAAGGAACCATAGGATAATTTCATGTCTTACAACGTTGTCAGTTATCAGATATATTTCAAAACGTCAAAGGGTAGTCCTAACTTCCAAATCGAAAACGCCGGCAAAACCTCTCCTCCACGTCCCTTTGAGGTCCCGATACATCAACACCCGGGCGCTGTCGGTCCGTGTGGTCCGAAAGTTATGTTTCCGAACTCATTCAAAAGGTGTAAAACCTCAAAAGGCGGTAAGAATCCCATTGAGCCAGTCTATTAGTAGGGGGCGGGGCGAGCGGCGCGGTGCTTTGAGGGACATATTTTACCCTCCCTTTTCAACGCGCCGCCGATTGTCTTCGTGTTTTGGTATTCCAAACAGAGCCCTTCGCCACAAAGCGAGCAAGTTGTGGTAATCACTCATTACGTCGTCCAGAGTCCTGAGGGATACCGACGACGTCCTGGAGAATATTAAACTAATCAGCTGCTGGAGAGGGAAGGTGAAGGGTTAGAAGAGGGATACGGTGATCATTTGTATGTTTGTTCGTAATGTTGCTTTTAATAAGTTGGGAAGATATAAGTATCCAATGAGAGGATATCATAATGACATCTGACAGATTTGCTTGTAAACGCTGTACAAATTAAACGCCTATGTGTTTCATTCCCCTATTTACAAAATTTGTTAAATATAACCAAATGAAAATTCTATTCATATAAATACTGTATTATCATAGTATAGAGTTTAATGTGCCAATATTGAAATTTCAAAAAACAATCGTTCAAAAACAATCCCCTTTTGTGATTAAAACTGTACAAACGTCACGATATAAATTTCTGCTATTTAGAAATCATGCAGAACAAAGTGTTTATCCAAAGACTTTAAAGAGTTTGAACTAGAATCTTATGTCGAATACACTATAAATTGAATAATCTATTCTACTATTTGAATTTAACCACAAAATCCAGTAAAATAATATTTACTATTTACTTGTGCCCTAAAAATGGTAGGGTGTTTATAGTGCTTCTCTTCAAACAGGAACGTAGATTAAAGTGTGAATCTTCACATAAAAAAAATAACAAGAAAATTAACAACTATGATTCTGAGCCTTGGTGTCAACAACAAGTTGCGCTAAATCCAGATGTTATAAGGTTAGTTATAAAAAAAAAAAACATTTAAATCATATCACTTGTGAATACAAACTATAAAGACATATTCTGGGGAAATTCAGATAGGAGAAAAAAGTTTTTAAAATGCAAAAGAGAATCATCCGTATTATTTTTGGACTTAAAGGAAAAAAATCCTGTAAGAGTATTTTAAAAAATCATAAAATTCTTACTTTTCCCAGTATATACATATATAGTTTGATTTTGTGCATAAGAAAAAATTTATCAAATTTTTCAAATAACTCTGATTTTCACAACTATAACACAAGACAAAAGAATAGCCTTACATACCCTAGACATAACACCTCCACCATCGAACATTCTCCATATTACTCTGGTATAAAATTGTATAATAACCTGCCTAGCACCATAAAGGGTTTGACAGATTTTAAAAGATTTAAAACCAGTTTATTCAAATTGTTGTCAGATAAATGCTGCTACAAGATCGGGGACTTTTTCAATTAGCTATTAGTTTGTCAAATCAATAGTTATGTATATCAATGTATAGTTATGTTTATTCTTGACTTGACACAATTCATGTATACAAATGTACTGTTTGAATAAAGGATTTTTTGATTTGATTTGATATAAAATGACAACCAAGCTCATTTCCATCCATGTCATCAAAGAATAGCCACGTTTCTCTATTACAAAATTCAAACCCATATTCTTCGTCCTCTGATCGATTCAAGAGAACCAAAAAGTGGCGGCCACAGACCTATAAAACTATTATCACCTCCTTAAGAAATTCTCCAGTCAAAAGACCTTCAGCTATGTGATTGGTAAGTCATATTTTTTATTCGGACATCCTAATCTTCCACTGAATAGGTCTTTTGACACGACGTCATGAAAATGGTCTCGGTAATGGAAGGCGACGTGCTTTCTGATGTCTCGATGGACAATAAGAAAATAAAGATGTCGGACTGATGTTTATGATGTACTTCGGCCCTAAATCTCCTCCAGATTAGCCGAATACCTCGTAACAACTTACGGCCTTCGGCCCTCGGCTAAGTCTGCACCTGTGGTTGTCTCGAGGCTTATATTTACTACCTTTTAGCAAATTTCCCTATAGCGATGTACCATTGACTTCTACTGCAAAGTAGGGTTTTGATCGTCATCTTAGTTCTGAGTGCTATTCCGTGTGTTTTATGAACAGGGATATCGGGAGAAATTCTAACAAAAGCATAAGAAAATCAATGAACCTGGGTGGGTTAACATAGGGAGGTCGTAAATTAATTATTTCGGAAGAAGAAAACAAGCAAAGCGTAATAGTATATTTTTCAACGCTATTTTTCACCACACTATACCCTATTACCACTATTCACCACTATAATAATGCACACTGATAGTCAACACAACTACAACTTTAAGGTTATGTGAAGAAATAATTTGAGGAATCAGCAAAAATAAAAATAAATAGTTGCTAGGTAACGGTGACAATAACACAATTCTATTGCAATGCTATGGATTTTGAAATGTCGACTATATGCAATCATCTTATATATTAAAAACAATTCTTGATGCGTACTAGCTTTCGTAGAAAATTTCAAGATAATCTTGGATGGTAATAATTTGTAGCAAATACACGTTAAGTCACATAATATAAATCCACCAGCTTCTCAACATTGCAATAAACATTAGTTGATGGTTGCGTCAGAGGGGCGAGCATATGGCATAAAACATAAGTAGAAGTGATGCAATGTAGCTAGGCTTTACTGCAAGCGTCTTTTGTGGTCAGAAGCAGTCGACTTAAATTAGCATTAAAATACTGTAGTCCAATAACGAATAACCAACCTCACAATAACAAGGCCTCTGATGCCAGCTCGAAATGGTGATTTCAATACACATTACAAATAAAAACTATCAAATTTCTTCTGTGTATAATCTTGTTATTTAAAGTTTATATTATCGGATGAGTGGATGTAAATGAGACTATTAGATAGGTGGTTGTTATTGAGTCTATTAGATAGGAGACTTAATAACAAGCTTTATTATTGTTAAATACAAACTAGTCTTTAATAAACCTTTAGACTGGAGGTTTTAAAATTTTTAGAACAGCATTCTATGTTATTAACAATAAATTATTATTTGTAATAGAATGTGATATAGAAATGTTTTTGAACCACATAATTATTATGATTCTGTATAACGGCAAACTGTTGCAAAGTTTAATAAGCCACATGTTTAGGAAGTTTGGTTAGTCGCCAAAAATGTTCTCGATAGTAAATAATATCATGACTTAATTTTTAAATTTCTTTTGTCATACTTATTGATAAATTGCCATTAATGTATTAAAACCCATGTCAGTTTCGATAAAAAGACAAAGTTGGAATTTAATGTGTTTTATTGTGGGTCTATGTTTTCTTGGTAATCAAAATACTATTTATTTATTTCGTCCCAAAATTATTTTATAAGTAGGCCTATGTCAAATGAAGGCAGTTATAAAACTTAAAACATTTACCTACGATCGTTTTTTAAAGTAGCCATTTCAGTTCAGTTCTTAGAATTGAAAAGTTTTACTTAACAGCTGTTTACTTTCATAACAGCATAGTTTCATTTCATAACAGCATAGATTTTCTCATAACAGCACAGGTAACGGACCAATGAGGTTCAAGGATTGAGAGAACATAAGTGTAAAATAGTAATGTTTCGAACGTCAACTAATCAGCTGATCAGCTGATCAGTTGGCAATTTCAATTGTTGATCTGACTTGTTCCTGTTGATACTCGTGTATTCTTAACCTGAGTTAGTGGAAGTTAAAGGAAGGTAGATTAAACTGATTTTAAATGTCAGTTTGTGAAAGCGAACGAAGTTGACGAGATGGAAGTGAGAGCACAAACTGTATGTGCTAATCGTTTGTCACCAAAATCGAAGTAATATGATAATATGAAAATATGAGTAATATGAAAAGTATGAAATTACATACCAGTAATTCATTAAATGGATGAAACAAAATAAGGTTAAACTGATAAATGAAAATATGTTCTGGTTTATTTTGAAAACCTCTTAACCAATTTTTCACCTAACTCGTTGTGGACCACATATTCGATGCTGAAATCTAACTGTAAATTAACTGTTTCACTATATTATTCAGTCGTCCAAAAAATATGCAATATTTCCCTAATTGTACCTGATATTTATGGTAAGAATGCGGCTAGCAGAACCTATTCCCTGAAAAAGGTAACGTATTATTTAACAAAGTTTTACAAACACGTAATTACATGAAATCAGCTGACTAAACAATAAGTCGTTGCATTATTTTCAGTGGCAATGACAATACACGAAAACATAACCTCTCTAAGAAGTTATGAGTAGTGATTGTTAGTAATTAAAAACCAGATTATTAGTAATTAAAAAACTTACTCGCCAAGGCTCGTGCCTTAAATTTTCTACTCGTGTCGTAAAGACTAACTTAACGCAATTGTTGCGTAAACTACTATTAATTACTTCCACTAAATAAATCCAATTAGCTGTTGAACGTGAGCTGTTGAAGCCATCCCGTATTGAAGTCAACTTTTATTAATAAGTTAAAAAATTATAATCTATTATTCTCATTACAGTAATGAAAATAATATTACATGTTGTTTAGTCTGCACATTATTTTCAACCTTTTGAAACCTGTCGCAGCAGTTGTCAATTTACAACAATCCAATATCATACAAAGTGATAATTGTAATTGTATAGATCTAAAAAGGAGTTCTTAACAAAAAAATTATTAATGTTTTATTGATTCTAATTATAGTATAACTCTCGTATGTTCGTCTGCTTATTGCACTGGTCGTCATCAACTCTTCGTTTTCGCGGTGACTGCAGACGACACAGACTTCTCACTTAGTTATTCTAACTCACGAAATCAATTTGCGATAACCTTGAGTGGCATGACACTGCTCAGTGTCAGATCTAACAAGTCGTGTGTCATGTAGCCATACATACCTTGTGTGCAGCCAACTGACTCAATGGACAAAGGTTACATTTGTTGTTTTTCAGCGAATTTTCATATAAAGAAGAAGCTACTACCGTGGGCGAGACAAAAATACCTAGATCCGGGCTGATTTACTTTTTAATTTTGGTCTCCCCCATGGACTAAAATCACTATTCTTTCATAGATTCTAATTATGTGTACGTAAACACAATAACTAAATTCATTTTAGTCCGATTTTAATTAAATTTGGTGTGAAAGTTGGATAACCTTAAGAAATTCAGGGCCGAGTGCCAGTTGCCCAAAAACTTTGACCCTGGGGTTTGCCGGTGCGAGTGCCAGCCAGGTATCAGCACAGAAAACATACTACTGTAATATGTTTTCTGTGGTATCAGTGACCGGTTCCACGGTGCGTTGGGTTTGAGGGTGGATCATCTGGGGGGGGGGGGGGCAGGATGAGCAAAACTTGTTTGAGGGGTAAAATGAAACTTTTATATCTTAACCTTACCAACCAAACTTTCATTGAATCTATATTTTCTATCGATATTAGGGTAACGTTGTTAAGAAACTTTACCCTTTCTCCGTTACATCCTGCCTACTCCACACCCTTCCAATGATAACCCTTTCGTGAATCTTTCTTACGCTCTAGGGAGTCCACTGGCACTCGGGCCTACATGACGGGGTTTCACAGATTATGACCCTAACGGCCAAAAAAATAGGCTGGCACTTACTCCACTTCCCAACCTTTAAATAAGTTAAAAATCCAATCATCAAGGACCGCCCTGGCCAGTTTTGATCCAACAAAAAGCTACTATTTTTTCAGAATTGAACTGACGAAGTCCTGTCCACGAGCCCCTGGGATAGCACTTTAATCACTCAACTACTCAGAATAATTCCGTCTCATACATAACATAATATTAAAATCAGTTTATAAATCTTTTAGGTTACTTATGCTAGAAATTGGCACTGCATTTTTTTAGGCAGCGTATTTTATAAAGTATTTGAGAGGGATTTATTTGTAAAATGTCCTGATTTTAGGATACAACGTTAGATCAGATTTTTATATACAGTATTGGTGTATAACCAAATATCGATTCCCAAAAATCCTGCACCTTCTAGGAGGGATTCATAGATAAGACGATAAAATAACACTTTCTCTTTCTGTAACGCTAATTTTGTGTAGAGTTAGATCATTGTACTGTATTTTTAAACATGCGAGTTTCATCTTAAAATTTAGAAATAAGCTATCAAAATGTTGATGAAATAATTCGGTTGCGTGCCAATGTAACCAACAGTTTTTTTTGTTTTTTTTGTAAAATATAAATATTTAAAACTTTTTAGTCCATAAGAGGGGCTATTTTCTGCGATATATTAAACATTGTTTAAGCTTTTGGGGACAACTCTTATATTTGACATATTCATAATATACTATACAAGATAGTCATAAATAGCGTCATTTTATCTGTTACTAAAAACTAAAAACTAGCATTTTTAACAGTCCGAATTATTTAATCGGTGTCACCTAACTGTTTGCCCACTTTTACATTCCAATCAATCGCCACTTATGAATTCCGACACAATAGAAAATAGAAACCGATCATTAACCTCAGACCCGAGAAGAGAATTTCGAAAAACAAAACCGGAAAGTAGGCCCAAAAACTTGTAATCAAGTTTTAATACGGGACCTGCGACACCGACACCGCAAGCGGGCAGATTTGGCAAACAATGCTCGAAGCGTGGTGCGCGTGCGCGTGTGTGTGTGAGCGCGTAGGCGCGAGCGGGGGCGGGATGGTCCCACATAGCGGCGGACGTTATTAGAACCCTAGACCTCTGAACACTGTAATCTACTCGCGGCCAAAACATCTCTATCGCCCTTTAATAATCAGAAAAAGTTCTGATGACCGGCCATCGAGATAATAAAACGGCCTCTAAGCCGTGGCTTTGCTCTCCTTGCCTCGTATGAGCCGCCGCGCAGCCGAGGAATCTCCGGCATTTGTGTCGTATCGGTTTTGGTTCTAGAGAAATATATATATATATATATTTATTTATTTATTTTTTTATTTTTTTTTAGTTTTTATGTAAGTATGTCCATAAATAATAAAAGGTCCTACTACTCATTTAATAGCAATTTATCTGAGAAATATTCAGTGTAGATTTACAATAATTACATTATTAGAAACTCAATTATTTGAATTCCAAATGTTTTTAAGTTTTATGACTGAAAAATTATCAAAAAAATTTGAAATAACCATCCAGTTTGGTACTTAATTGGATACAATCAAGAAAAATTTGTGCAGTTGTAAGGGCAACCAGTTTGTGTCTGAGAAGAACTAGAAAAAAATGGTGGTCAGCGAGGGAATATTTGAAGATTAAGCTGGGATTCCAAATTTTTTGGTAAAAATAAATTATTGAGTTCTGATTGTATACTGTACTCTTTTTTTGTACAATTTCCATCGTAATAAATTCCTATATTATATCCATTATTTGAAAAAAAAATGTTTTGTGCAAGTATTTTTTAAGTGTGTAAAGGGGTATTGCTATTATCCTCCATCCGGTTACTACTTTTTCAATGATTACTTCAATTTTTAGTGAGAATCTTTATTTCTGCACACAGTAGACCAAGACCATCTTTCTAGTGTTAAATAGTTTTCTCTCAAGGTTTTTTTTTTAATAATGTTGAGTATAAGAAGTAATCTATCTCCTTTTAAATGCCCTCATCAGATAGCAAAAGTTTGACTTAACATTGGGATTTCCACTATTTAATAAAATATTAACAAGAAAAACATCGTCTTCAAATTCGAGAGTTGGAAGTATAGTTGAAACTGTTTGAATCAGGATTTGTTAAATGAACCATGTTTAAATTGTATATATAAAGAGCTGTAAAATAATAATCAGTGCTTTACCATACTTAATATCAAAATGGGGTTCTGATTGAGAACTTAAACATTGGCACGAGTTTGTTAAGTGGCCGATTTGAAAACTATTGTCTTTTACCCACTAGAAGGTAATTGTTAATAAATACCCAATATTGCCAACTGAATATTGTAATAAAAGATTCAGATTATATTGCGTCAAATGTTCTTGTTGTTCGTTAATGTGCATACAATTTTAAATCATACAAATCAATCTAAATATCGTGTGCTCCCGCTATCTCCGCGTTCCGCCACCTCCGAGCCCAAATCTGTCCCGCCATCTCCGAATTCTTGAGTGACCCTTATAATCCCGTCACTGCCTACGTTGGTAGCTGTCATGAAAATTTAACCCGTGGGTTGGGTTAGGTTAGGTTAGGTTAGGTTAGGACGGAAAGTCTTAAAGCACGTAGTAACCGAGGATTATAGTGGTCACTCGGAAATTCGGAGGTGGCGGTACGCGAAGATAACGGGAGGTAACCCTAAATATTACCTAAATATTATCTAAATACTATTTATTAAAAGAAACGGAGTTTGTCCATTACGAATTTGTTTGTACAGATGTAATTCCCGTTAACTTTTCAATATCCGTAATGAAAAGCGATGCTTGAGTTTTATCTTGATCTACAAACTCTATCTATATTGGTGTATTTCGACTAATTTGGAGCTTTATATTAACGTTTTAACTAGTTCCCAAATATTGCTAGGTTACAAAATAAGCATCACTGTGCTAATTAGCCCCAACAACAATAGTCAAATTTAATTTTGGTCTAGAGCCGATTCTTTAGATCAATACAGACAATCCTAAAAAAGAAATCAAAGCTCTGGATTATCTATCCAACTCTTTCATTACTCATCCCTCACAATAATCACTAAGTCACTCGTCCTACCAATAAATAAATCCAACCAATCGTACCCCAAAAACCTTGCAAACCTGTCGGCCGACCACTTTAATTCAGACAAATTATCCGCAATCACTCAAACCTTCACTAATACTATCTCTATCCACATTATCCGTGCTGTATCGACTCCGGCATCGCTTAGACGCGCATTACTGTAATCAAATAGCCGGCCGGTGATCAGTGTGGCTAAAATATTTAATTGGCGCATTGAAGAGGTGAGTGCATGGGGCGGGCCGCGGCACAGCCTTGTGATCAGGCCTAAACACCTGTAATTCCCGCGCTGTGCATGATAAATCACCCGCGCCGCGCCACACACCTGGTCACCGGCTGCGGCCCACAAATTGAAACGATTCAGCCCACAATTAAACGCGCCTTTGTTTAAATACGCGGTGAGAATGAATTATCACAGTTGTACGAAATGGTGTAATTTTCCTGTCGTTGCCAGCTCCCGGAGCAGCTAGTTTTGAAGGGTGATTTGTGAAGTGGTGTTGGAAAAGTTGAAAATTTCTTGTTCTTTTTTAATAGGAATTTATTTGGTTGACGCTATTTTTTTTCCATGAACGTGATGAGTGGTGATGCGCGTTGCTATTGAGCAAGGAGTATTCATTGAGACATAGATGATCGGTATAATATTATTCAGCGGGTTGGTTTAAGACACTTTCTTACGTGGATGTTTAAGAGAAAAATGATTAGTTTGATAGAGAATATAATCACTTTGAAAGGAAAGGGACTAACCGTATATGAATAAAGGATGATTGTGGAATCGAATAGGCTAATCTTGTGAAGCTAATTCTTTGAGATATGCTGTTTCTTTTGCCAAGACCATTTTTTAGGCAATCTACAGAAGCCGAAACGAAATTTGAAACTGCTTCTGTCCTTTTCAGATTTGATCGGAATGGTGACCTTACATTATTATGGTAATACTATGACCTAATCAGCTACCCAGCTATTTTATTCATATAAAAATTAGCTAACTATGCATGGAAAATTAAAAATTATGGTTTGGTAATAGTAGCAATAAGTTAGATCCTAGACTATCAAACAGACACTATAACTTAGCTACAATTTCCAAGAACTTACATTGCAAGACAATGTATTGGGTGATCAGGAGCTTGGCCGGCTTTTGGAGTGAGTTATTTTGATCATTACCATCCAGACTTGTGCGTATACGGTTAGGAGCTGTTTAAGGTTACTTAAGAACATGTCTTCTCTCTTGAAAACCAAAAACTCAAAAAAAAACCTACAACATTTGTATGAGTGTACCTTTACAGGACCGTGATTTATTTACTATACTTTTATAATGAACGTAATCTAGAATAAGTTAACAACTAACAAGTCATTCGCCATTTAAAAAAAATCAATGTTTAGGACTAATGATTAATGTATGAGCTGTAAAACTATAAACTCACTAAACAATTGGATGGTTGTGTTAACCATCGATATAAAAGACATAACATGAAAAGTCTAGACGCCGAAATCAGATTTGCCATTGATGCCTCGGGACGGCTGGTCCGTTGAAAGTACACTTAATTATTTGACACTGCAAGATGGATTATTTGAAAAAGGTCTTGCTTAAGCTTACACAAGGACGAGTCAAAGCTATGACATAAAATTTGGAATGTACATTAATTCGCTTTGTGGGTCTATAAATTAATACAACTTTATCATCAAAAAGTGAAAGGCTTTAAATTCAATGTTAAATTCTTCCAGTAGGCCTATTTGATCCAACAGATAGTACCAGTAAGCTAATCCAGTAGCTCCATATGAAACGATGTTACCAGTTCCTCAGAGTGTAATTTTCCTGTCCAAACCGTTCCAAACTGTTCTCGCTTCGGAGCTGCGGGCGGCAAACGGATAACCTGTTATTTCCTTTCATCGGCAACATTTATTTGTCCGATACAAGGGAATTATAATCCGATAGTCATCAGTACAACTGTATCTATTGAATAGCATTTATATTATTTAACAGCTATTTTTAAAAGTTGCATCACTACAAGTTGGGTATCATTTAAGGATGGTATTATTAGTGTGAACACTCTTTGAAATCAATGTTATAGTGAAAAATAATAGGAAAATAAAGTTATTATTGATACGAAATATGACAAGACACATCTCTAAAATTTAATTAAACTAACCAATCCATTGTGATCACATTACTACACATGTTAAAAATTGTGTAATACCAGTTTTTGGTCATCCCTTGGAATGCGTCAGTATCTACTATATTTCGGCTCCAAAATAAAGCAATCCTGTGACAGTACATAGACATCCTTTTTCTCCTTACATTTTATGGATTCATTTAACAAAAAACCCCTTAACAGATTAATACAACCTTAACAGTCTTCATATCAGCAATATACGATTAAAATATGATGTTACCGTGTTGAGATTGCTCCAATTCAGAACCTAATTTTATAGTTGCTGAACAAAGTTCAAGGGATTGCCATAAGTAGGTAGATACGCACAACTTTTTCAAAATTTGTATCGAAAAAATTACATAAATTTCACATAAATGTACTAATCAAAACACGATCAAATATAAGAGAACGCGGTTAGCACTACTTGTAGCTATTTTGACAATTAATCATACCATTTTTTATGGTTAATTATCTGAGATGATTATAAAATCTTATATGATGTGCACAATCTTAGAACAACCTGTAAAACCAGCCTTATACTCAATAATCTTTCATGTTTATCAAAATCATACATTCCATCTCTTCCCCAAACCTGGTATAGTTTACTATGTTCTTAACATGATCAGGCAGAAAATTACACATTTTTTTGTAATTGCAGACATTAGAAAATATTTATTAAAGACCGGTTTCAATAAATTAGTTTAGATGAAATGAAAAACTTCCACGGCTGATAACGGAAATAAAAACTAAGCCCTCAGATATATGTTTTGGAGTTTTATATTGACGAAGGAATGAAAAAGACAAATCAAGATATAGTAATAGAATATTTTATTACCAAGATTTAGATCAATTATGAATGTTATACACGGATTTTCATAGTAAGGAAATTCAGCTAGATACCCCTCTTACGGTTGTATTGTAAGGTGGATGGACTGATTGATTCCTAGTAATAAAAAGACTATTACAAAAATGTTCCATATATAACAATATTCCTATTTAATATTAACAAGTCTTGGTAAGTTGTGTACAAACGTTTGATGTGTCCAAAATGCCAATTATTTTCAACTATGACGTACCGGGGTACATATTAACCAAAACTAGATTAAACTATGAGAGTACAATATATTAAATATTTTTTTTACCAACCAATATCAACCAATTATTTAGCCTGAATAACAAGATCAATGAACAAGGACTAATCGAATCAGGCGAGTACTAAACCAACCAGTTGCCAGCTTAACGTCAATGCAGCCCACAAAATGTAAAAATAAAGCGTCCCTAATTAATTCAAGACAAATAAAATCCTAACTAATCACTGAGCGCAGGAGTAGCATAATGATTAAAAACTCATACCGTTCGGGTTCAATCAAAAAGTTAAAAATGAGCCCCATTTATTCCCGGACTGCCCACCACGGCCTACTAAATAACGTTACAGACCCGCGGATAGACAGGGACAAATATCAGCGATTAGTACCCTTCTGGCGTTGTTTTGTTGGGAATTCAATTAATACACGTGTTTTGTGCCGATGACTAAGGACCGATTCACAGGGTAGCTCATAAATCCATCAGTTGTCACATTCCAACCCCAAAGTCCAACTGACCCGACTCATTACCACCATTATGTTGCCAAACACCTGTCAATTTAACGTCACATAAATTACCTCTTGCTGGGTGGGAGATCATAATCGCGATCAGTTCGATTTAACGGATAACAAAGAATTTCGTGGTATATTTGTAAGATGGTGTTTTTTGAAAGTTTTAATGCTACGTTCAGGGATTGGTTGAATAGTTTTGGAGAGCGAGAGAAAAATTCTTCATGGGAAATAGTAGTTAAATAATTCCTAAGCGTGAGTTTCGATGCAATATAACAATAACGTCGTTTGGTGGAGACAAAACTTTGGGAAGAAATGAGATAAACCCGGGTGTTTTGAGGAAATTTCTTAATCTCACATGAAATGAAATATTATCTATGTTGACACGCAAAGCGAGAAAAATGGCTCTTCCTTGAATTTAACGCGTATGATCTGTAGTTATTTTTGGGAAAGGTTCTTAGCTTCGCTGAGGGATTAGTTGAATACTTTTACACGATGATGATGAATAATGAATCTTGGGTTTCTTAGTGAAATACGTCTTACAAGGGTTGAGTTGGGATGGTTTGGTTTATTAATGATTGAATAAAACATAAAATTAATAATGATAAGAGGTAATGTAACTCAGGGAAATTCCTGGGCTAACGTTTGATACATCTGCAATGTTCAGAAAAGATTTTGAGTGCTTGCTGCGTTTGGGTAATTTTAGGAAATTTGTTGGATAATTTTAGGAAAGTGAAGAAAATTCTTCATGGGAAATACTAATGTGATACTTTTACTCGACTCAATTTTTAGAATCAGAAAAAAATTTTAAGTTGTAAGATCTGCAATACAGTGAATTCTCGTTTTCCGACTCTGAAAGTTTAATACATATTTATCAAAGTTGTGCATAATTGGCTCCAGTCTGGCTACTAAATCATGCTACCCTGACAAACAGAGAAAGTTCACCCTTTGCACGCTAATAGGGTCTCAGTTGGCGGGAAAAAAGAATGGCCCAATCAGCGAGCCCTGGGGCACGCCACGACCGACATCGATAACTGGTAACGCGTGAAACGGTAATTGGACAACCTGTACGAGCAAATCAAAGAAAAAATCGGAAGCAGGCCTCACACGATATATCACCCGGCCGGGGGCGGCTCCTATATTTAGAATCAATTTGGTCAACAGAAACAATATCCGTTATTTATCGACGGCGGCCGATAGCATCGGTGATACCTACGCCGCATTCGACGACTTTATGATAATTGATTTTTGGCTTTACGACATGAGTGTGATTGTGGGTTGACCGATCAGCACCGCCAGATACTATCGCGATTAGTTATTGTGCCTAACAGGTTACAATTACAAGTTTCTTGAAGGAATCATTAATATAAATGTTTGACGAGAATCGACTCGCCGTTCGCCGTGGAAGTTATCGGAAGTTTATCATTGTAGAATTGGTGATTTTTCATCTGGAAATTAATTTGGACCGGATAGTTTACGGAGGCAATAATGAACCCACGTGTTGTAGGATTGCTTGGTAGGCTGGGTGTTCTCTCTGTGTAGTCGACGCTTTCCAATCTGGAATTATTTCTTATGTATTCGTAAAGTCTCACGTAAAACTCGTTTTATTTTCATCGAGTAAGATAATTATGATATATGTCCTACATGCGTTTACTTGTAGTCCAGAGCTCAAAAATCATAAAAAAAACTTCTTAATCAGCATTGTACGTGCATTGTACGTGTAATTAAATGTATGGAAAGTAAGTAAAAGATACGTCTTATAACACTTAAAACATATATATACGCGGTACTTCAGTATTAAACGGAGGCCACATTTTGTCAACGCGCTGCGGCGGTTATGTTAGGTTGGGTTATCATAATAGAAAGTATCGTTCGATTCATAACGAAGCGAGGAAAGTCCTACACACATAATATTTACGATAACCCAACCTAACATAACCGCCGCAGCGCGCTGACAAAATGTGGCCTCCGTTTAATACTGAAGTACCATATACGCTAATACTTTTAACTCACAAGACGGTAACGAACAATACGGTAAATATACATAAAAGATGGTAAGTGGTGATCAAATTCGACTGGACACTCCAATCATCATCAGACCCCATAGGCGAATGTTCATAACTGAGAATGTGTTTTATTTTTTTACTTTCCGTAAAAATCATTAATAATAAATCCGAGAACTCAAGCAGCAAGAAGAACGTTTTTAAACTCTGCAGTCTTACTACCACTAGTAATCACAGCTTTGCATGGCTGGCAATAATGGCATCCGTCGTGACCGTCTTGACAAGATGATGTTTCCTTCCAACATCCTAACCAAACATATCCAATTTCCACAGAAGTGTCCACAAGTGTTGTTCTAGGTGGAACCTTACTATGATACTCTAGCTCCGGGGGTCTTTAGGCACACGACAATCGCAAACGCCCCCGGGGGCAACGCTAATCCCCCCAGAGACTTTCGAGGAAGATCTGTCAATTAGGCCCAGGTCTGTAAACACTGACAGAGATGAGCCCTAGGCTGATCAGGACCTTTCTAACCCTTTGTTGGAGATGACTTTTGCCTGATGGAAAGTGACTTCTTGACGTGAAAGGCCTGTTTGGTGATTAGATCAGTGGGGTGTTAGGTCTAATGTTGTTTTAGGCTGTCAAGTTTTGGTTACAGAAGTGTTTGGGGGTTCCTCAGAATAGTGTCATAGGATGAAAAAGTAGAAAGATTTGAACCTTAAGCTACTGTAAGTTCTTTTTACAAAATAAATATTTAGGTTTTATAAAAATATACATACAGAGTGTTGAAAAAGTCTTAACACATAAAAAATGGCTTAAGATAACATTTTGCAACTACAACATATCATTATGTAATGACTTTTCTAGCAAGAAAAGAAATCAAAATTTTGCCTCCCTCCATCTTTTAGGGTAGATAGAAGACAACTAAACATTTTCAAATGTAAACACCCATGTTTGGTGTGATTGAAAATTTTGTACAACCATCCTGTACATAATGGCGGCCAAAAACACTTTAAAAATAGATCTGGAATAAAAAATCGAACACCGTCTATTACAGACACGAAATGTAAGCATGTTCTGTTTTAGGTTGTACAGAAGTTGATGTGGATGTTTAAAGTTTTTCTCAATAGTTATCTGAACTCTTATTTATTATATGAATAAAAATTCAAGGTCAGATTACATTTTTTGTTTTATTTTGGTTTATTGATAGCCTAATTTATGTAGGTAAAAATTGTTTTTCAACATTACAAAATGCTTATAAATACTATAACTTAAACTCTAATACCAATTTTCAAAGTATGATTAATTTTTACGTCTGTTCAAAGAGATTCAACAATAACTTTTCTAGCAACAATGAATTGTGTTAAAAAATAGTTACTGTAAAAACCTTGTTGTAAATCAGCTGTCATTTGTAATCCAGTGTACCACATTAGCTTTTAACATGTCTTTAAACCTATATGTCCTTTTGAATTTTAAAGTGTTTTAGGCCGCCATTATGTACAGGATCGTCGTAAATGTTTTCAATCCAAACTACACCAAACGTTTTCTTTTAACAAGACCTTTAAAATGGTGAGTCACAACATGGGTCTTTACATTTGAAAATTATGAGTTGCTCCCTATCTACTCTAAAAGGGGGGGGAGGTGGGCAAAATGTTGATTCCTTGCAAAAAACTACAAAAGTTATCATATATTGATATTTTGAAGTTGCAAAATTTAATCATAAATTATTTTTGGGTGTGTTAAGAATTGTTCAACGCCCTGTATATTTGCCTTATACAAATGAATATTATAATGTGTTTACAAACGCCGTTAATAACATTCTAATATTACATGACAGCAGTATTATTTATTGGGAAGCTAAAGTCAATTACATAATTTTTCTTTCACTTAAATTAAGAAACGTAAATGTATGGTCTTCATAAAAATTTATTTCAATAATAGGCCTAACTATTTTGTAAGAGTTTGAGATTTAATTTTTCTGGTGAATAAATATAAGTGAATAAGTATAAAATCAGGTTACATGAAAGATCGTCAAAACCATAGTTCTCATTCTGCACAACATTTTGAATTCATAATTACTTAAACATATTATTTAGTTTACTTTCACATTTTACGAGACATGTTCCCGATATGTAAAGTAAGTTTTAATACATCATGCAATGAAATGAAATGAAATAAAATGAAAATCCTTCTTTATTGAGGCGAACTTAGGACCTCATGGTCCTTTCTTACAGTTAACCTCTAAAAAAGTAATGATAACAACAAAATATTAACAAAAAATACGACACAGTTTGTAACAAAACAAGTTATAAAATATCATAATTTATTTTATGATTATTTTATAATATTATAATTTATTTTATTTTATTTTATGCAATCTATTAAAGCGTATTGTCATTGGTTACTTAATTCAATCAAAAGTCAAGAGAATTTAGGAATGTATATTTTCTATTTTAAGAAAGAAAGATGTCATGAAATAAATTTTAAAATGAATCATCGTCGTACTTAAGTTCAGAACATAACATCCTTAACGATCTATTCTTATAATTAATTGTAGTAATTGAAACATTTACAGTTTATTTATTAAATATATAAAAAACAATGTTTTGTGGAACTGAAGTTTGAATGAGTCATCACGGTGGTTTGCTATACTGCCAGGACATGGACAAAGGACGAGCAAATTGTAAGGACCTCTGTCACAGTGCAGTCCCAGGGGGTGACAGGATGTCAGAGGGATATCTCGCTGGTCACAACATGGGGCTGCTCTGGTCCTGGCCTAGCAGGGTGGAAACTGCAACAAGTCTAGAAGACAAAGCAACGGATCTTTCCAGCTCGTTTGAAAGTACTAAAAGTTATTAATTAATTATTATTCAAAGAATCATTGCAGAAATTTTCCATCGTGATTAGTAAAATAGTATATTATTAAGCTACATGGCCGCGAAGTGGATGTTTGCAGTTAATCACGATTGTTCCCACTCGGGATTTCATATATCGTCAAAACATTCATGGACGATTCGCTTCCTTATCGTAACCCTACCAGCAACAAACTTGTTTTCTCTAATCGTGATGTAAAATGGACCTCTGGTTTTAAACCCTGTTTTCCATTATAATCTAAAAGTCTTACAAATGGTGCAATTCATAACACAAGAAATCTAATAATGTAGTGATAACCATAAAAGGAGAAACGGTAAAAGCTAATATTAAACTAAATTAATACCGTAATAAACCTCTTTCACCGTCAAAGATGACAATAAACCTATTCACTGAATCAAACGACAATAGACGCGGATACACGGTTTAAGTCCGTCTACGAGCGTGTCTTGGCGGGAGTTTGACGCCCTGGGCGGGAATGGGCGGATATCACGATAAGATCCAGAACTACCTCAGGCTCTGATCGTGCACAAGATGCAGCAGAAAGATGAGATACGAAATACATTTTTTCTGATCGTGCTGCGATATAAGTCGTCCGAACTTTATTGTAACATTGCTGGTTTGAAATCAAAGGATATTTTTCAATTGTTTTTAATTTTTGAAAATATGCTCAGTACAATTGAAATCATTGCAAAGATTTCTTTAAAATAAACTATTTGATAGTTAATTTCACCAGACTTATCGTTTAAAAACAATCGTTGAACGTTTAGGCCGACTACATATGCAAATCGCATAGAAAAATTCTGCAACAGAGTAGACATGCAATTTACACTTCGCTATAGGTGGAGACGACGGAAAAGTACAATTAAATTCACATTTTCCCACCCCATGAAATACAAGCTAAGAACAAAAGTTTACAATGAAAATACCTGGAAGTAGGAAACGTTCTTGGCATTCAGATTGCAATTGGTTGAGTGAGTGGGTACGATTTAAAAGGTAATTGCAAATCCATATATAAATCCCAAAGTACACATGAACTTTTGAGAAAACTACAAGTGACACCCCCATAAGTAAACCTTGCGCAAAACCATCCATTATTTCATAAATTAATTGTCCTTTAAGGTCGTAATTCCTTTCTAAAGGGAACTTTCAATATACCTAATGTTAAAAATTATTCAGCTGTACTTTTTTGTATGTTATTCTTTCAATTTATTACCTTATTAAAATCAGTTGTGATTATTTGTTTGTATTACTGTATTCTGTGTTGTTTATTTTAGGTTATCTTAACCAATCAATAGTTTTAATACTTATGAATTCAAACGGGCTGAAGCCCGTGGGTAACAGCTAGTCTATATTTAAGCAGAAAGATCTCAAACTTAGAAAGATTTACAAGAAGATTATTGTAACACGTATAAGACAAATTTTAAGTGGGTCGGGGAATAAAGGTAACGAAGAAAAGAGAGAAAAGGAGATGTGGTTCCCAGGGAGTCGTACAATAACGTACAACACGTCCTCGAGTTTATTTGGAAGTTAATTGGATGGTATTTGGCCACCGACGTACGTGTCCAAGTGTACGGTAGCGACCTCCCGCGGGATAGCAGAAACTCTCCCATACATTAGTGCACAGACTCGTGCATGCATAGACCGCCATCTTGTGGCCGCCATGTGTAATCGTTATCTACACTAGGTCTCACGGGAAGCTAGGAAATACTCGTTACCATACAAGACCGTAACTGGATTTGTAGGATTTCACCAAGGCTGGGATGCGAGGGTGTAATTTACAGATTTTCTTTTGACGAGTTCGTGATGGTTGGTTAATTATAAATTTGCGTTTTGAGATTTGGGATCAAAAATAAATACGCTGTGGTGTTTTAAGTTTAGTTTTATTAGGTATATTATTGTTTAGGTTGGGATATCAGTGCAGGGGGTTCCGGTGGGGAAATGCTTCTTGTCTGAAATACATCTTTTCAATATTTTGACTTTCAGATGGCTATCTTCCTATGGACTTTGATGCTAAGCCTCGGTATTATTGCTGAAAGCCTTTTGGCCATTAATTGGATCTAAAAGTGAACCTTTAGGACAATGGTTTTACTCCAACCATTTGATAATCTAGGTTCCATTAGGGTTATAACCTTACCAAGAGCACTTTAAATGACTTCTGGAAAAAAAGGTTTGAACTGGGCTGTACTTTGTCTTACATAGTTGGGTATTTAAATCTTAACATTCTACACACGTATATAACAGTCTATTTATACAAAAGCATTTTAATCAATTTATATTTTCATTTTTAGATCTCGTAAAATGAGTTTATTTGATATCCAGTATAAATTTACTCTCCATTCATTTTGTGAGTCTTCCTTTTTCACTAAAAACTTATATTTAATGGTTTATATGTTAATGTAAATATTTACAGGATTTATTTTAAATGAAAAAAAATAACTGGTACCTCAATATGTGCTACTTTTTATTTTTCATGGATTTTCTCAATCATTGAATCATCATAAAACTTCAAGTTTTAAGCAACGTTTGTGAATATTAAAACTTATTTTATAACTGATATTATTTACTAACTAGCCAGCAAATTAAACCACCACTAATAATCAAATAGAATAGACAATCAAGTGTGAGGAAACACGCAGTCTACAATTATTTCAAAATCAATTATGGTACATTTTAATTTTTTTACACAAACTGATTTTCAGAATCAAAGTTTTGCTTGGATACCTACTCCAATTGATAAGTTACCTAATTCATTATCGCTTTCACCCAAGGCAATTTATTTCTCCTTTGGCCTTTGCCGATTTGCCCCATGTTCTAATCCCGTTAATCCTGATGCCCGGTTTGGGCCGACGGGCGACTAGAGGTACTGCATGTAATTATCCGACTATATATCAATATGGCTCAGGCGACAATACTGCCTAACTACCTGCAGACGACGCTACAAGATTTATAACTCGTATCTGAATTATCAGCTGATCTCCTGACGGAGATTTTAAGGGTCTTTTGGAAAGTTCGGTTTGGGTATTCAAAATTGGATAACCGTTGTATGGTTTTGAGTGAATGAATTTATACCATAAATATTTATTTATATTTTACTAGTTGTACAGCTCTAAAACACGGAGATGTAACATCATCATATAACTTTTAGGGGCCAAACTAACCTATGCTAGGAGTAGAAAAGCAAAAACCCTGGCTATTCTTTTATTTCTTTTACTTTCTTCTAACTGAGTTTGGAGGGGGATGACGGCGCGGAAAAAGTTATAGCCTACACATTTAACAATCAAAACACTTACTATTGATTATAGAAACAATCCTCATTTATATAAATTAGTTTCATTAATTTATCTTTCCGTTTTGTATCAATTATCAATCATTGAGATGGGGACGCCACCTAGGTGCGTATTTTAACCCAAATATGAGTGAGGGATGAGTGTAGAATGGTGTGAGATGATCTGTGTAGCTTTGTTACTGACTAAAATCAGCGGTTGTATTAGTCAGGATCATCTATATATATAAAAGTACCCATGAACTTTTGAGAAAACTACAAGTCACACCCCCATAAACCATATACTTAAAATGTTCGTCATGACGAGAAACCTTGCGCAAAATTATCCATTATTTCATAAATTGGAAATTGGCCCTATAAGGTCGTAATTGCTTTCCAAAGGGAACTTTCCATTTACCTAATGTTAAAAATACCTCAGCTGTTATTATTTGTTTGTATTACCATTACTGTATTCTGTTTTGTTTATTTCATCTTAACTTAACCAATCAATAGTTTTATTAATACTAATGTAGTAAAACGGGGTGGAGCCTGTGGGTAACAGCTAGTTTATTTAAAGCCCAATGATCAGGAACAGCTGGGTCCAGTTTCGAACCATCAAAAAGCTACTGACTTTTCTCAGGATCGAACCGGCGACCTTTTGATTACTAGGCGAGCACTACAACCACTTTTGTAATACTTATTAACTTGTAATAAGTATAACAGGTATAACAACTATAACGAAGAGACCCATGCACAAAATTCGCATTTAATATGGTCAAAATGTGTCTCCGAGGCATAACTAATAACGCAATATCCTTTTACCTTTCAAATATGACTTTATAGCCGAACAAATTAAATTTAAAAGCTCATAGGATGAGAATAATTATAGTAATAGGAAATTTTGTTAGAAAACATGGTTCCTAATATGTAATAACACTTTGTAAATATGTATTTACCCAATACGGTACTTTCCTGTTAAAGGGAACATTCATTATTATCGATGATTTTTTTTCGATACATCGATATTTTTGTTTTCTTTTACAATACATTACAAATTGACAGCTGATCTTAAGGCTGAAATATGGTCTATTATATGGATTAAGAAATGAAATTCTTCTAAGCTAACCTAACATAACCAACCAACCTTTCTGTACCACTTATAAATTCCGTTTGATAACAGAAAAGGTGAGTGGAGAATATTAAACGGAGTTTTTAAATGTTACAGCAAGTTTGGTTAGTTTTGTTAGGTTAGTTTAGAACAGTTTCATTTTAATATCTATTTTTTTTAATTATTGTTTGTTGATTCTGAACAATATTTATATAGGCTATCGTAGCTGTCAGCTGATGTTTCAATTTGTTAATATCGATATATGGAGAAAAAATCATCGATAATAATGAATGTTCCCTTTAACAGGAAAGTACCTACAATACATCTGTTGTGGATATAATATCAATACAATATAATATGTCTGTTGTAGATATGATATAAATAAAATATAAATATAAATAAAGAGTATAGCCTAATTTACGTACCTCGATCATGTTTTAATTACCAATAAAAGTAGCCAATTTAATATTTACTTACATAAAATGTTTTAGCTGTTGTTAAAAACCAAGGTAACCAGCTGTTAAACTACAATTAATGCATTCACATTTAAAACTCTTATAAAGAAAGTGAATAAGCAGCACTGAACCTTTGAACGCATTCTCCAGAAATAAAACAAAGGCTAGGGAGGTGAAGGCCTAAAAGTAATTGACTCAGTAACTGGCCATTCGTCACTCCCCTGGATCATAAGCTTTAAAATAACACCTCAATCATAAAAAGCTGTTCAGCAGAACAGGCGAAAAAGGGAATGTTACAGAGAAAACCCTTATGTTATTAAGTATATAGATAGATAGGTGTATGGCATGGAATCTAAATAACAATTGTAGGTATGTGATCGTTGGTAGGTATAGAATGTAAACAAAAAAAGTATACAGGGTGTCCCGGAACTCTCTACCAACATTTTAGGGCATTGCTCCTGGGTAAGAAACATACCTAAATACCATATTTAAATTGCCTGGAAGTCCTTAGTTACTTACACAGCCATCATTTTGTTTTTTTCAGTTATTATAATGAATGGTTAAACATGCGAAATTGAAACTTTGCAAAAACATTTATGACAACTAGACAAAGCTACCAAAAAAGTATGACGATATTTCCGATTCACAAAACAAAATGGCGGCCATTCAAAATTTTGTTTTTTTAAATACCTCGAAAACCGTTTATTTTACAAAAAAATTACAAGAATAACTTTCTTAAGGAAATTTTAATACAAATCGATTGACACCTTATTTTTTAAGATTAAACGAGTATTAACTGAGATATGGCAGTTTTAGTGATACGTGACCGCTTTCAGCATGCGCTGCAACTAATATCCGACAATTTTTTAAATAAAAAATCCAAGGCACTTACCATTTTACTTTTTTTGATATCTCTTATAGTTTTCAAATAAAACGGCTGGCACACTTATATCAATCACCCTGTATATATGAATTGTTAATGTTACGGGTTTCCTTATTGAATTTGGAAACCAATCCAACAATATATATTTGCGAAAGCTATATCTCAAATTGGCCAACAAAAATATCATCGGAGCATATTCCGAGGGAAGTTTAACATTTGATGATGATGTTTATGTTGACGTAGATTTTTATTTTATTTTATGATATCTGGGTTCAAGATACAGTGTGTCAAATTTCAACACTGCTAGTTCCGTAACCAACATTCAGGCATACAGAAACCAGGTCTTTTTTATGCGATGTTAAATTTCTGTATAACATCTTTGGTTGGTATTTAACATGATGCACGCAAAACAGGTATAACAAGACTTGTAATGTAATAAAAACTTATGAACATCCGTATCACGGCAATCTTTGAATTTGCAATCGATATTATGGCTATTCGGTCACCTAATTCCCTTTCCTAATGACACATTCAAATTCTTAAAACAACGCTTCAAAACAGGCTTCCATCACGTCTTCCCCGACTTCCAAGAAATCTTCGTTAACACCCGTAAGTGAAAGCGTAATCTCGTAGTAAAATAAGCAATTACGCTTCTCCAAGGTGGTACGTAGCGAGGTGTAGATCTCGCCATCCCCAGTCGCCTCACGTCCTGAACAATTAATTTGTCAGCCCTAATAGCCGCGGACAAGTGATTTAATGCAGATTAAACCAATTCCATTAACATTCAATTACAAGATTTGTTTGGGTAGCTGGACTACCGCGCTACGCCAGACGCCACGGTCGCTACGCCACTAGGCTACGCCACTACGAACCGCCCAAGTGATTTCACGGCAATGTAAACTCGTTCCGGGTTTGAGCCCCATGCTTTTTCGATTTGGAAATACATGGGTTAATTTGTAACGTAGCCTCCAAATCCATACAAAACATCTATACATTGCAATTTTCATACTGTTTCCATGAAAACATACAATAACATTATTTTCATAACTTAGACGCTTTAAAAAATCCAAAGCAGAGCCGGAGTTAATACAACAACTGTTATAGAATCTTTTTTTCTATAATCACTGACATAGTTTTAGAATAAATAATCCATGATAAAAGGTTAGATTAAAATAAACCTACCTCATAGTTATGGAAAATATTATATTTAATTTCTTTGTATCAGTTGTCTGAAATTGTGAAATATGCAGTTTAGCAGTTCTTCTTGTTTAAATTTAAATGTCAAAACAAATATAAACAAACATTGTTAGTGTTCTCATCGCACCCATGGAGACCAATCAATATTTACTTTTAAAATGTTCACCTCAGAACTTTTAAAGCCAAAGGGGCAAAGCCTACGATCAGTATCGAAATGTGAATGGTTCTATAATGGTCCTTGGTATGGTAACTATATTTTTGTAAAATATAAGCCCAGTTGGTGCAGTAGTTTTTGCACCTATTAGTAACACACATACAGACAGACATTATTAGATTTTTATATAATAGTATAGATCAAATAGAGTATTATAACTATAGAAATAATGTGTAATCGTCACTGTACGCGAATGCGAACGTGATTCACTTGTACGTGATATCACAAACGATGTCAGTAATAACTACAATCTGTAATTACAAAAGTAAGATTTATTTTTACAGAAGAAATTATATTGTGTTTATTACAAACAAAAACATCAAACCAAACTTTTTTTACATTTTAAAACAATCCAAACCCATGACTTTAAGAAGAAATACTGAACACCAAACAGTCTTTCAATAACAGTGAAATCTTGTATTTTTTTGTTGTTATCTTTTCATTCTGCTCATGTGCTTAAAACACATATTTTGTAAATGGTGTATCCGTTGATATGAATAAATGAATAAATGAAATGTCTTTTAGCAAAACTTCAAAATAGATATTGAAGTGTTTTAAGCAATAATTAATTTTTATGCATAATACGACAAATTAAAGTTTGAAACTGATAAATTGTTAGTAACATAACATTATTACGGAGTAGTTCATTTTATGACATTATGACAATTATGACTTTATCAACATTATGACTTCATTTTAGGAGTAGTTCCAAAACAATATAAGTGTACAATAAACCATATCTGATTTCTATAAATTAATGGAAGTTTGGATTATATCAAATAAATTTGGGACCTGTATTACGGGACTATTGGGCACCCATTGGTACAAAATGAAACCACTTTTAAGACAAAATGTTTAACTATTGTACTTGATCTTCAAGAACAGTCGATATTGTTAAGAACTATTAACCGTGCAACAACAATCCTTAGTTTATAGTGGCTGATTCTCACACTACTTTCAAATAGCAGGATCAAGTAAGGATAAATAAACATAAACATATAATTATCAGAATTATTGTGACTATTAAATACCCCCGCCGCAGCAAACCTGCCGACTAAGCGAATTTCCATTTGTCTGAATTGATTTTCAGTTAAATATATTTTAATAACATTAGGTTTAACGAGTACCTAGGTTTGCTGCTACAAGGAAACTAATAAAGTGTGTTTTTGAGTAAAATATTGATAGCTTAGTACAAAATAAATAGCTTTGCCAAGTTTGATCAAAATATATCCATAAACAAGCAAACTACAACATTTGACAATATTCTCCATAAGAATAACATGGGAATTTTAAATTTACAATTTTTTAAATTTTCTCCGTTACTAATAATTGAACAAAAATTCTTTTATATACTAAAATGTTTGTTTTTTTAAGCTCTTTAAAAAGGTCTAAAGAGAAAACGGGAAATTTTGTGTTTTGAGGGTCAAAAGTGAGAAAACCATATTTTATCCCATAAAACCCCCCGTAAAGCCCCGTTCCCATGGTCCGATCGTGCTGGTTCGCAAACTCATTCAAGTTTATCCCGCTTTACACCTTTAAACCAAATTTCATCAAAATCGGACAAAAGTTACTCAAGTTATCGCGTTCACGGACGTATATATATATACATATATACAAATTTGAACGAATGGTGTTTTTGGTCTCTGGGGACATCAAAATGAAAAAGTAAATCGGTCCCGGGTCTAG
>NW_026542596.1:9697896-9730543 GCF_028750875.1 Macrosteles quadrilineatus | reverse complement strand
TAAATTTCAACTACAACCAGTAAATTCTTTCTTGCGTTAAATTGTCCTCGGGGATTGGATGGTGAAAATTTATGAACCAATAATTTAATTGTGCCCGTTATTTATACTGTGATATTGTGCGGCCCGTTTGATTAGGTTAGGTCCCTCATTAATCATCATTAATACCTCGCTCCGAGGTGGTCTAACACCTGTTGTCTGCTCACTGTTTGTTGAGCGAGATTTACTACGAGGATCGGACGCTTTCTGGATGATTTGTCCCTGCGTTTGATCGGGTGTTTGTTGTTCGATTACGACTCGTGTTTTGATTTTTTTTAGCCGATTTATTGGACACAGATCGTAATTGAATGTGCGTAGAGTACTTTTATTGGGTTTATGGTAATTGACTTTGATCGGTTGGTTTAATCGGTGAATGATTTAAAAGTAATGTGACAAAAAAACCACATGTTAGTACTGTTAATACTGTTCTATGAAATGGCGACCATACAAAGTAGGTATTTTAAGCCAAATATGAATGGAGATGAGTGTAGGATGAGTGGTGCGATCATGTAGACTTGTTAGTGACTAAGGCCGACATTCCTTAGACACAGCTGTTAATTAATAGCCCACACAGCTATTGGCAACTAAGGGACCTACAGTTTATAGTGGAATCCGAACCACATTTTTTTCCTTGTGATTTACAAATTGGTCTAACTATCAGGATAGTACTGCGGATAGTCGTAGTACTCACTAGTGCGGACGTTAATCCACACCAGGGAGCATCGCATCCACAGTGCATCCCTATAAATATCCACAATTCGTGACCTCCTAGTAGTTGGATTACATGACGATGCCACCCGTCCAAGTTTAATGTTAAAATAATGTCCATGGTTTAAAATGTAAAATTATTGTACAGTAAGTACTTTTTACTCGTATTTGTGGTTCTTAGGCAGGAATAAGAAAAATAAAAATATACCGTAGTACAAGTAAGCTTAAGGATTTGTTTGTCAAGTGCCTTTGTTCTGACGTATCAATCCAACCATCCGTTCAACATTCCATTCATCTATCCATCTGCCTATCAATGACATGCATGGATTTAGCTATAAACTAATCCGTCCATATATCTACTCATCCATCTTACCTTACCTTACCTCCTTGGCCACTCAAACCTAAGAAGGTTTTTGGCCTCGCCAACAAGTTGCCTCCACTGCTGCCGGTCTGCCGCCATGTCAAGAGATGCCCCCACTCTGTGTAGGTCTTTCTGGACTTGGCCTCTCCATCTCAACTTCGGTCTTCCTAGCGGGCGAGTGCCTCGTGGTTGTCCATAGGCGATCTTCTTAAGCATACTTTATTCTTCCCTTCTTTCTACATGGCCTGCCCATCTCAGTCGTCTACTCTTCACTATGGCTACAATGTATGGTTCTTTGTACAGTCCTCGGAGCTCTCGGTTTTTTCTTATTCGCCACATACCTTCTTCATTTATAGGTCCGAAAATCTTCCTAAAAATCTTGTTCTCAAAATTAAACTCATTCATCTAACACATATAAATATCACACATTTGTTTGTCTTGTGTATCTATCCATCTATATATATATATATATATATGTATCTGTGTTGATGTTCCAGGCCCCAGCAGTGGCGACGAGAGCGACACCGAGTCAGAGCCAGGCATCCCTCTGAAGAGGAAGCAGCGCCGTAGTAGGACAACTTTCACCGGAGACCAGCTGGAGGAACTGGAGAGGGCGTTCCAGAGAACCCAGTATCCTGACGTGTACACCAGGGAGGAGCTGGCTCAGAAGTAAGTGGGGGGATGACGTATGGAGAGGGAGCGGGAAGGGAAAGAGTCATTACACATCTTAGGTTGACATTATTCCATACTTGAGTATATTTAGCGGTTACCTCCCGCTATCTCCGCGTCCCGCCACCTCCGTGTACCGCTACCTCCGAATTTCAGAGTGACCCCTATAATCCTCGGTTACTTCCTGTGTTAAGACTTTCCGTCCAAACCTAACCTAACCTAACTTAGCCTAACCTAACCTAACCTAACCTAACCTAACCTGACCTAACCTAACCTAACCCACGGGTTAAATTTTCATTAAATCTTCCATCCACGGGGCTTCGCAGCCGTGGATGCAATGACAGCTAACAACGCAGGCAGTGACGGGATTATAAGGGTCACTCAAGAATTCGGAGGTGGCGGGACAGATTTGGGTTCGGAGGTGGCGGAACGCGGAGATAGCAGGAGCACACTTATTTAGCTGCTGATAAACCATCAGGAACTAGACACCTGAAGAGAACATGGGTGGAGTGAGGGAAAGAATAACAATAAAAGTATCTCTCATTCACTAACAGTATTTCTTATGTATAAGAATGCCCGTAAATTAGGTAGATAATTAATTATTATTAAATTAATATTTGATTCTTCCAATTTACGCTATGCTCGGATTTAAAATAATGATAAAACGATTGAGAAAAGAGAACAAACATTTATTTAGGTTGTTTGTTACTTTTATGCAAAGGAGGGTGGTACGGTAGAGTAAAGAGTAATATAAATGTGTATTGACTTATTATAGGAATAAGATGTTTTGGTTATACCTGAATAAGCGTAATAGAAATTACTTTTTTTCTGTCAAAGTTTATCCATAAAAACATAAATTCAATCGTTGACTTTTAATATTGGAGCTCGTAAACATTCATCTATATGAAACAGTTGTAGCCATTATTTCTTTTTCAAAAGAACTTAGTGAAATAAATCTGTCCCAGCGTACGCTGTATACTATTTTCTTTATCTGTCGTCGTAATCATAGCCACAACTTCTGATGTGTTATAAAATATACTGTTGTATTTTTTGCGTGTGCAATATGCATTAATTGATAGCAAACTTTTGGTGTCTAAATTTGATTTAGTAAGCAACAGCTCTAACATAGAAATGAGATAGTTCTATGTAGTCGAAGGTGTAATTGAATCTAGGCTAGTATGAAAAACTAAAAGAAATTAAACAACTGAAAACTTTAAGTACTTATCATTTGCGATGGTGAAAAGGGAGTGGCTAACAAAATACAAATAGAATGAGCAAATGAGACGTACTTGAATAGAATGGGCGAAAGTAGGAGGGACTAAAAGTAGGGGACTAGTTTGTATGAAGAGGGGAGTGTAAAAGGAAGAACACAAAAACATCAATAACAAAGAATAAATAGAGCAGCTGATAAAACTTGTAGAACACCTAGTAGGTAAGAATTATAAAGCAACACCTGGACATGTAGAAACTTGCTGATTTATTCATACAGTATTCGTCTCGGACCGGTTGTTTCAAAACTCTGGGGACGAGTACGGTTTTGTAACAGTAGAAAAGTAGGTTCTATGTAGGCCATCGGATACTGCTGTGAAACGGTAGTAAGCTAGAGCAGAAACAACAAAATAACACTTATGTTTCCTTGGGTAATGCACCTTGGTTTTTATTGATTGAAATGTTGAGAGATCGGTTTTTAAACTGTTAGCGAGGGGTATTGTTGTTGGACGAATTTGGTGTGTTAAAATTAATTAGAGCAATAATCAAGTTTACTAAATATATAATGAGTTTGGCTGCATTTGCGGATTATTGCGTTGATTGGAAGTTGTTAGTAACCAATAGAGAAAAACTTGAAAAGAGTTTTGTAATAGTTAAACAAAGTGACTACAGCTTGATGAACATTTAAAATTCCATTAACTGTGTGTCTGTACATGAATGTGGATCGTTTTGGACATCCAAATCAAATTGACAGCAGTTTTTTTTAAATTTAATATTTATTTAGCCAACTTTTTTAGTTTAAAGTTGTTAAAGTTTGTAGTGGGTGCTTATTTTTTAAATTACGACTTACTTTGTCAAACATACAAGCTGGCAATCAGAGTCTTATATTTTATTGTAAATCATCTATATATAAATAGGCAAGCATGATTCTTTGAAACCTTTTTTCTCAGGTGTGCATCGTAGGGAAAATCTACGCATACTGTTAGAAAGACATTTTCCTGCAGGTGTGCAGAATCCCTCTATAAATTAAAATAGGCTCAAAGATAAGCATAAAATATTAATTAAAATTTTAAAAATTAACATGGGCTTTATGGGTTGCCATGCTGGTGACGAAATAACAACAAAATATAAACAGAAAATAAAATCAAATGGAAGAAATTCCAATCACATGTTTTACTTACAGTGGGGGTGAAAATATAGAAAAAATAGTACCTTAGGTATTTTTGGTCAAGTTTTCAACCATTGGATTATACACTAACTTAAACTGTATTACATTCTTAGCGTTGTAATAGAAGTACTAATGCAATCTCTTCCGGAAGAATTACAGAAGATAATAGTACAAAGTACCATATTATTCGTGTGCTTGATACGTGTCATATTTTACCACTAGTGGACGAAGTTGACCAAGAAAAACGAGTTTGTAACCAGCTCATAAAAATACTAGGCCATATTTGGCTCGGGTTAAAATTACATTCATAATCCAGAGTTATTGAATAAAACTATCTGCACTCTCAGAAACACAACCATGGTGGTCTGAACTTATTTATTTCCTTTTATAAACTCTTATGTTTTTTGTCACATGACATATTGAGAGGGTTACTTTAAAAATAAATTTAGTAACCACATTCAATTCAGCATAAAGTAATCCATCTCAGAAGTAAACTGAATATGAATTATTATTGTTACATAATTAGTATTATTATTAATTAATTATAACATGTAAAGATGGAGTGATCCGTGGTTTGATTGTAAAAATGAAAGAAGTACAAAGTTGATGAACAAAAACAATAATCCTATTTTTACTTAGTTTAAATAGCTTTTGGGGTCAAAGTAAAAATAAAAAATAAAAATAAAACTACAAGAGTATCTAAATTATAACATAGCTTGGCTCGATAATATGTTGATATTAGAGACTAAACAAATATTGGAGATGGCAAATAAATTAAAACAAATATATAAAATGCCTATTAATTTAATCACTATCCAAAGAAAGCATTAAAGGGTTTTCAAGTTTCGTAGAATTCATACACTTTATTGGGTAGCAATAAAACCGAGAAATGAGGCGCATTAATACATACACAATGTTAATCATAAAAAAACCTTCGGAAAACTACAGGGCCATTGACTGAATGTAAAAAACATAATAAATCAAATATAACATAAAATAAAATTATATTAAAACATAATTTATTCCATACACGACATGCTCCAAGACTTGACCAAGCCTTCGACGATAGAATATAAAATAAAACGGAATCACCTAAAGCGCCTAAAACCGCTTGACCTTTCATCGCAGCCTAGTGATGCAAGAATATCTTTATTCAATGGCTGCGATATAATAATAGTGTGCATGGGGCGGGGTTTGGCCATATTAACATGTGGTAAGTGCATGAATCGCCATAAGGTCCACCTTGACATTTTCACCACCCCAAGCTGACATCAAGGTTACTTCAACACGCACACAAATTTGATTTATGAGTGAAATTTTTACGATCCCTAAACCCGTTCTTGTGGTAAACGCTTATCGCTGCCCCGATGCAACCTTTTGCTTAAAGTGCAGTTTTGGTAAAGGAGTTTGTAATTTGTATTAAACTTTGCCTACAATTTTGAACGAGACTGTTTTGTATGTAGTTTTAAAATCTTCATACAAAATGATTGTAGATATATTTATACATTAAGTTAATCATAAGAATGTCTTTTTTAATCGAAAGCCGAGCAAGGTTCGGCAAAGCTCGAATATATTATCCGCGTACTTGAATAAAAGGTCTTGGCCAGAAACCCGGACACAGCTGATTGCTAATATATATGTACCAATGATATCTGCATTAAAATGAGCAATAGTTCGATTGAGATTTCCTCCTAACACCTACTACATAATGAAAAAATACCCTTGCTGCAGCAAACCTGCAGACTAAGCGAATTTCCATTTACCTGGCTGGATTTCTACTAAAATATTCCTTAAGAATTGTCAGATTGATTTCCTATTTAATTAACATTAATTTTAGTGAGTACCTAGAAGTACCTTTTTAGCAGTGAGTACCTTTTAGCTGCTACAGGGAAGATATTGAGATGTGTTTTTTTGCAATGTTGATAGCTTAGTATTAAATAAACAAAATTTCAAAAATTTGGTTTAAATATATCCATAAACAAGAATACTACAACGGTTTATTATTTATTCTCCATAAGAAAAACATGGGAAATTTAAATTTACAATTTTTCAAATTATTTCCACAATCATTGGACATACAACAACGCTTCAATATACAAAATTATTTCCTTTTTTAAGCTCTACACAATGGTTTGGAGAGAAACTATGAATTCTTTTTGATTCAAAAATGGGGAAAATCTATTTTTACCCCATAAACCCCCCATACACCCTCGTTCCCATATTCCAATTATGCTGGTTGACCTTTGATTTTTGCTGACGCACCATGCTTGTTACAGAACGAAGCTGACGGAGGCTCGGGTCCAAGTGTGGTTCAGCAACAGACGAGCCAGGCTGAGGAAGCAGCTCAAGTGAACCTCATAACTAACTGTTCAATTACAACCTTTGAATTTTGCTGACGCACCATGTTTGTTACAGAACGAAGCTGACGGAGGCTCGGGTCCAAGTGTGGTTCAGCAACAGACGAGCCAGGCTGAGGAAGCAGCTCAAGTGAACCTCATAACTAACTGTTCAATTACAACCTTTGCGTTTTGCTGACGCACCATGCTTGTTACAGAACGAAGCTGACGGAGGCTCGGGTCCAAGTGTGGTTCAGCAACAGACGAGCCAGACTGAGGAAGCAGCTCAACAGTCAGCAGCTGAATGCCTTCAACTCAATGAGTCTGCAGAGTGCGTTCCCAGCACACCACCAGTACGTGCCGGACCCTGCCACCAACTTCAACGCTCAGGGTGAGTCATCACTAATGCATCAGTGATACACATTTAGATCAAGGAAGAATGAAAACGCTGTGCTACAGTAATATTGGATTGTTAAATTGATACAATGCAGACTTGTTCATCTTGTTAAAGAAGCTAAACTAAAACACAAGTTTAATAATGATGAAATGTATAACTAATTTTAAAAGTTCAAAAAGGCCAATATATAATAAATTGTTTTAATCACAAGCGCTTTCGGAAACTATGTTTCCATCTTCATGCTGTGTTCAAACTGGTACAAAAAGTAAATATTTACAATAATTAATTAATTTACAATATTTACTAAATATTAGTTAAAATATTTACAATAATCAGGAAAGAAAAAGGAAATGAATTGGATTAGTATAACGTACAATTCAAAATTTGCAAGTAATATTAAGAACATTTTCAAGAATAAAACATCACAAAATTTAACTTTCAGACCTATTAACCTACTGAAATCAAAATTAGGCAATCCTAAAGAAATCCATAAAAATTTGACATGTCTGGAATATATGAAATTAATTGTAATGATTGCAATATGAAATATATCGGCCAAACAAAAAGAAAAATCCAAACCAGGTTCAAAGAACACCAAGCTCATGCAAAATACAGAAGACCTGAAAAGTCAGCCCTTGCTAGCCACAGTATTAATACAGGACATATTTTCAATTTGGGAAACCTTAAACTTTTGAAACAAATTATAAAACTTCAACATCTTAATGCATGGGAATCTTATTTTATAGAAAAAACAGACCAAAATTATTTGTTGAATAATGAAGACGGCCCAATTTTTAACTCGGAATTACTTAAAATAATTACATCAAGAACAATACTGTAATATATAAAAATTTCAAAAGATTATTTTTTCATATATTTCTCCAATATCCTTTGCATCATCTGCTTTAAATTTACTTTGAATTAATTATTGTAAATATTTACTTTTTGTACCAGTTTGAACACAGCCTGAAGATGGAAACATAGTTTCCGAAAGCGCTTGTGATTAAAACAATTTATTATATATTGGCCTTTTTGAACTTTTAAAATTAGTTATACATTTCATCATTCATTGCCAATATCTCCAAATATAAGTTAACAAGTCTAATAATGTAGAGTAAATAAGGAGACACATTCCGATAGCGTACTTGAAATCAGTTGGAAATAAATCTCAAGCATTTTGATGTTATATATTTTATAATGATTTGTTTAGACGGCCAAGTTTTTAAACGACGTCATTAAGCTCAGCTATATCAAGTTTTTATCAAAACCAAATTTTAATGAACTCATGGTGATTATTTTCCGGGCTTCTTCTTGTTGTCATCATGGCGGATCAAACAATTTCACTTATATACTTTTCAGGTCTGGACACACTTCGGTTTTCCAAAACCATAATTTAATGCTGTTTGAAAGTGGAGAAGTAAGCTGTATCCAGGCCCATAATCGGTGTTTTGTTATACAGTATTTTAATATCAATATCAATCATAATTGATATTGATTCCGAAAATGCACATGTCAAACACAATGAACTTGATTTAAAGCACTCTTACTCACAAGTACATTCTTAAAAACCTCAGTACAAATGTCCAAGGGTAAATTGAAATATCACTTGCATAAACTTGACAGTAATTCAATTTTGTAATAAAATTATCACAAAAAAAATAAAAATTATCTGTGATCATCATCAAGGAGCGTTCTAGTAAGCGGGGTAGCATCAAAATAAACATGACTCAGTTGCCACCCTCCCTGGGCCAATTGAAACCACGATCCCTTATAATGGGGTACTGGGGAAAGGGACGATAAATAGGGTGATTAAATGATTTCCATAAGCCAGCCAGGGGAGGGGGTGAGACCCAGCCATCTGGCAGCCAATGGCAAGACGTGATTTAATGACACAAAAATATGATTAGTAGTAAGTTCTCGGCGCGACAGCGACACCGCCCGATAAAACGGCCACTTTATAGGCCGGCTCTTCCAAGAACGATAACTCGTCTCCGTATGTGTCACTAATAACGGTCAATTTTTCTGGAAGTGTCGTAAAAGTTAATTGCGTCTGTGATAAGTGAAAGCATTTAGAGCAAAGCCGGCGACAGTCGCGGTCGCTATTTACAGCGCATTGTCGCCGACAACCGAATAAAACAAATAGTTGAGACCCCACAGCACGCGGTGTTCCGCAAGGCGGTGGAATAGGTTCTAAGATATTTATACGTAATGTGTGTGATTGCGGTGAGAAGCGTGGCGTAGTAAATTGACTTGAGTAACTTAGAGAGTTGTTATGTTAGAGTTTCAGTTGACTAAGGGAGTCCGGACTTAAATAAAAACATTTAAGAAGGAACAAGAATATTTATCGTAAAATAGGATACGTAGTAGATTTTCAATCTCAAACCTACCGGAGATAAATACGAAATATGATTTCATCCGGTTTGTGTGCAAGGATTTTTGTCGTAAACTATGTAGTTCTTGTAATTTTCACACTAAAAAACTATAACGTCCAAGTCCCAGATTTATTCCAGATAGAATTCTTCTTCCACCTAATACACACAATAGTTGTATTTGACGTAAATTTCAATCAATAAAACCATTTAAAAGGTAATTCAACACAACATCAACTAAACAGTAAAATTGAAATCTAATGTGTACAAGTATTTTAGTTTCAATGATTATTTAATGATCACTAACCTGCTTAAAAATGGAATGTTAACACATAATCAGTATCGATTGACCACCAGTCACCTAGCACACACATGAAAACCGAAACACGGTTCAACAGAAAAAATATATATAGTAAACAACCATACATGCAACACCATAAAAAGATAAAACCAAATAAACAACGAAACGAGCAAACAAATCAAAATCCAAACATACAAATCTAAAACCAAACATGCAACAATAACAAAGAACAAATCTAAATAAACAAAATCAACAATACCAATAAACAAATCCAAACATCTAACACCCAACAATACAAAAAAAAAACCTAAAACCACACAAGAACAAGAAAAAACAAATCTAAACTTAAACAAGCAACAAGACGAGAAACCCAAAACGTAGAAATAAATCCAAAACTAAACGTGCAACAACTCGGAGAAACAAATAAAACACAGTTCATTAAAACGACTAAGTGTCTGTTAAGTAAGATTAAGAAGAAGGCCGATAAAAACGCTGTGGGAATACGAACGGGGTATTTAGGGGCGAGGAAAAATGCTGGTAAACGAATATTAAAGCGATGCAGAGTATCATAATACCCGTGGCGGCCCAGATAGTATCTGGATTACATGGGGCGCTATTTACTAATACCTTATAATAAAGCGCGCCGACGCAAGCACCTGGCTCAAATTGCACGCGTTCAAATTAAATTACCCGCTTCTAGCGGCGGCTCTACGTCTTGAACGGGCGTTTCGGGCGATGGGTGTTTGATGCTGTTGTAAAGCTGGGAAATTTGATTGATGGAGCTTTAGAGATTGGTTGATTTTTGGTGGAAGTTGAAGGGGTGTTTGATAGGGTTGCTGACAGTTTGTTGGTTTAACTAGATTATGAGACAGCCTGTGATCATTTATGGTATTAGGTTATGTACTAATTCTTTATTATATAAGGCTTTAACACTTTTTAGTAGTAGTTATAGGTCTAATACCGAAAAAGAGTTAGTTTATCTATTTTACTTCTTTCGGAAATAAATATTGAACTTTCACTGCTTAAATCTCCAGAACAGTAAGGGTTCTTAAAAAGATAGTAAAAAATATAAACTGGACGTGCATTCTGGATAAGTAATAAAAATTGAGGTTTTTAAAACAAACATCAAAGTTCGTTTAAAAAATATTAAAACATTTCGGCTTATTTACAACAAATACAAATATCATTCCAACGTTTGATCGTTGCACGAGGTAAAAAAACTATTTTAAGTCTACCATTAAAAATGTTTCTCCAAATCATAGTTGAAAAAAAAAATTGTGGTACACTTAAGCTGTCACCCTTTACATTTGATGATCTATTGCAGATATACTGGATCAATCAGGTCTTTACATTATTTGTATGCCTTGTACCGAAATACATTTCTGCTACAACAAAAAATTGTGTTTCTATTTAATATAATCATTATTTACTAAGTCAAGATTTTGGTAATAATTATTCGCAAGATTAATAAATAGTTTTTAACGTTTTCTTGGGTATATATTTTTTCTGAGGAGTGTTAAGTTGTTTATTTTCCAAAACATCAAGAATTTGGGTTTAGTATCCCTATTGTACATTCATTCTACTCCATTGAACCATTACATTCAAACATAGAAACTCATAGATACACATCTAGAGGAATCTCAGTCTCAGACTAGAAGCAGTAATTACAGCATCGCCAGTGATCCCGTGTACGCAATGGTCGATTTCCTCTCCGTAGTCATGTATTAACCCCCATTCTACCGGTCCTGAGGTGAGGTGATTAGCAAAATGCTAGGCTGTAGCGATCATATCTGGACTAGTGTCTCACTTGTGGCATTAACCCGATAATTGTACAGATGATCAACTGGTGCTGTAACCGATATACCTTCTGCTATTTGTAGTGGAATTTTGTATTAATATTCTTTTGGGATGAATGAAATTTAGACAAGATAGATTCTGGAAAAAATCAGAATTAGTATTTCAATTGACCAAAAAATACAATTACTTTCTCGATATGTTCAATCGAAATGTTGAACACATCAATTTTTGGGTATTAGACGACAAGATGGAATTTTTTAAAGTAGCTTGACTAGAACCAAGAGATTTCTAGAGGTAATGTGAAATTTGATAATATTTACAATGCGATTTTAGCTCAATGGTTATGGTTCTTGCATTGTAAACACAAGTTAGCCGTTTCCTTCCTGAAATTAGTAAATAGGACATGGGTATTTAAAAAAATATTTAGCTGCCCTTGATATTTGGGTTTTCAATAAATGGTCCTAGTCAACGAAAAAACTGAACTTACTCAAACAGCGAAAATCGTGTAACTCCTTTCTTCGCCATTTTTCTATTTAAATTAACCTTCAAGTTTACTAAGCACCATTGTGTTACTGTATCAATGTATAAATTGATAATAAAAAGTTAATTCTCATGTCCTAAAAACATATTTTGAATTTGTCTTAAGATTAAAAAGAATTGTATTCTTAAATTTTCCTATAATTTTAAAATATCTTAAGATTATTAACCGTCATAATCCTGAGACACAGCGATTGCCCCTATTAATAGTATATTACTTTACTAGTCCTGAGTGTGGTCGTTCCCGTGTGAGACGAAGTCGAGTGCGGAATTACCGTACTAGTCCGGTAAACACTTTTAGGACGAGTGACATACGCTATTTTACTTCACGCTAAACAACAAGAATTCTGCAAAACTCCTTATATATATCCACAGACTAAATGACTAACAATCACTACTCATTACCTTCAAGAGAGGTTATGTTTTAGTTATAACCACTCGTTGCTAAATATAATAAGCTGGCGTCCCGTAAAAATTCATTACAGGACAGTAGTACGTAATGAAACGTAATTTGATTAAGCTGGTGGCAAACAGCTGTTTACTAGACTAAATGCTTCCATGGAAAGTTCGTTAAAACAGTGTAAAGTTATTTAAATATCTCGATATTCAACACTTTCTCCTAGCTTTTTGCATTAAAGTTTGGGATGTTTGCTCTTAACCGCCAATCGTCTACTTTTATTTTGTGTTCCAATTTTTTTCTGTTTGAAAGACACGTTCAGCTTAACTGTGTTCCAGTTTTTTTCTGTTTGAAAGACACGTTCAGCTGTTACTTACATTTTTACTAACACATATCTTATAAATTATCTTTTAAGTCCTTTTGCAAGAGATACTTTCACTCTAAAATTGTCAGGTAAATCTGAATAGTTAAATAATCTGTTGTTCCCAGGTCATGCAGCTAGTTGGGCACAACAGGCAGCCGTGGCTGGGTATGCAGCTTCAGGAGGGCTCGGGGGGTACAACAGTGGATACCCAGGGGCTGGGGGAGCCACGGACCTCGGGGGCGCTCAGTACTACCAGGGCGCCACCCAGCAATGTGCCCAAGGGGGCGCCTCACCATGGGCTAGACACCAAACCGCCACCAGCGCCTCCAAGGGGGTGGATGTTCCTACTCACTGGCCAGACAACTATAGGTTGGTCTCCAAATTTGGTTTTCTTCTGTTCTTAAGATGATTACAATTTTTTTTTTTTTACAAACAAGCAAACCAATAAATGGAATCTAGTACTTTTCTACATTTAAAAACACACGAGCCATATATTTTATTTAATTTATTTTTGATACAATGTATCCTGGTTTATAGCGTCTTAAACTAAAGAGTAAGAAATTAAATCGCTCTGATACATTTAGACAATCATAACATTTTTCTATCACTAAAAAAAATAGTAAATATATACGAGAAAGATCTCAAATCTCTACCAATTTTGTTTCAGTTTATTAATATTGACCTTCAAAGTAGTCAAAAATATTTCCCCCGTATAAATAAACTTTGTATCATGGACTAAATCAAGCTTAATCCATCTACCTTCTACAATGTCTTTGTTCTCCTAAATTAGATCTTATTTAATCAAGGCCGTCCAATGACACTAACAACCAGTCGGCCAACTTTCCCAGAGACCTGTAATTTGAAAATTGAAATCACACCGAGGAGGTCTCGAAGCCATAAATTGATATGCGATGTCTCCATTAAATTAACTGACTCTCCCCGAACTCGGGAGTAATTCAGGTTTACTTTTGTAATGACATCCGTGTTTTGGCGGGAAAACGAGTAGCCGCTCTCCATCCATTCCCAGAATTATGTAATTCCGCTACTGATGATTGCAGGCTTTTACTCTTGGATTATGATTACTCTCTATCAGTGTACAATGCCACATCTGCGTTAGTCTCGCCAGCCCACCAGCCGCGTAGCTTTACTGTCTTCCTCTTTTAGTCGTTTAATTGTCTATGTGTGTATTGTAGGTTTTATGCGAGTGTAAAGTTAATTGTACCTTCTGGACTGCCCGGAGCAATCTTCTCTGTTAACAGCTTTAGATTTAGCTATTACGGCGGGACTCGATTGACCTCACAATGTGTGTTTTTTCGAGTAGGTTAAAAAGCGTGAAATTGATATTACGTTGTTGATGTAGAAAAGTAATTGTGGATGATGAAAAACCCATGAGAGGATCTAAGAAATCGGAATGACTTTTATATTATTCTCATCAAAACGAGTCGTAATAATAAGTTTTATAGTAATTTGTAGTCAATTAGCGCATTTGTATTTTTAAAATACAACTTGGACCCCTTACACGTTTCTATAATGTCTGTCAAATAAAAGAAAAACCGTAGAAGGTTAAGTTTAGATACTTTGATAGAACATAAGAGGTCTGTTGTAATCCTTCAAGGAGTTAAAACATTTGGGTTAGGCAATAACAAACACGCAATTCTCTCTTTCACCTTCCATTAGTCTCCCTACCATTATAACAGTGTAGTGGTCAGTGTGTTCTTTATACAAATACAATCAAACGACGGAGCTTTGGGTTTTCTTTCATTTCTTATTAAATAGAAATGCTAGAGGATTTTTATTTCAATATTTGTAACATACTAAAACTTAATTTACCAGTTTTAAAATTTGACTTTTAAAAAGTTAATAATTTAGAATGTTAATTCACAATCATGTTTTTAATAGGTATTATTCCAATTGACATAAACTTATATTTAGTTGTTAAGTTTCATGAATGATTTTAAGAAATTTTGTATAGGAATGGTCCATTGAAATACGACAGTCATGTGGTTTAATACAGAAGTTTCTTCAAGTCCAACGATTAAGACAAAAAATCATATTACACTCACATTTTCGATAACGTTTTAAATTATACCTTTAATGTAAACATATACCACATAGTAGTGTAATATATCAAATTTGAAAATAATTTGAAATGAATCACAAAAGTGCTATCGGTCTGTAATTGCCACGCTCACTCTGGTCGCCGTGTGGCGCGCTGAGGTGGGACACAGGGGGCCAGCCTCACCGCCCGCCCAACCACCGAGACAATGACATGTATTAAGTTGATGACCATTTCATTACACAGGCCTACTGTGTAATCCGTCTGCGTGTGCGTCTAATGCGTTACCTCCCACAGTCAGCCACACGCAATTTGTATGTCTATGTCTACAAAGCCACATAATACAACCACAGTCAGATTGGCCAATAATCAATGGTCTGCCATATTGTATTCCCTTAACTTGCCTTATAAAATGTTGCCTTTCGATTAATGCACAGTTCAAAAAAAAAATTTGCGTCTTAATGCTAATCAAAAATTAGACTGAATCAAATTTAGTTCTCCTAAGTACATAAAGATGTAACTGTTCCATGTTGTGTGACGTCAGCCCAAATACGCATCTTTTTAGAGTGTCACCTTTACTTACTATTAAAATTCATCTTAATTACATGTTCACCCAGGTCTCTCTAAATCTAACCTGTTCAGGGATCCAAGATTACGTCACTCCAGATTCACTCGGCGACTTGCAAAACTTCAGCTAGCTAAAGCCTTCTTGTTTAATTCAACGTCATGTAGTTTAATCCAGATTTTTCTCACCTACTTCCATTTTTGTTTTATAAATAATTCTGCACTTTAGTCTTTGTATCAACTTGTGAAACCTTCATCTCTTTTACTCTCTACTACGTTTTTTTTATATGATTGCCGCAATTAAACTTTTTTTTTACGATTTAATTAGTGAGTTGTTCGATGACTTCAGTTTTACCTATAAGCTATGAATATGAAAGTAATAGTTTGTCTATTTTTTTCTGCTACATTTGTCACTTTATTTCAATCGCTTGTTGCAGTACATTTTTATTTACTTTTATTATTATACTATCTATTATTTTCCTATTCAAGTCTCTCTTAATTCTTTAAATTTTAATTATGTATTATCTTATGAATAGTTCTAAAATTTGAGTTAACTCATTTGTTAAAGTTTTTCTTCCACTGACCATAGTTCTCTACGAATAGTTCGGCGACTTCGGTGCATCCCACCGTTGAGGTCTCCCGCTCAACCTTTCACTAGCGGGTTTCTCATCTCTTTCTCTCTGTTTCAGCTTATTCTCCGCCGGAGCCAGCCAAATGTATGGAGCCGCCTCCAATCTGACCCCGTCCCACTCTCCATCGGAGGCCAAGTCCGGGTACCCTTACTTCGGCCAGCTCAGCGGTATGGAGGCGGTTTGTGGTCGCGTCCACTGAGACTAGGACTCCGCCCCCGCGGCCGGGGCAATGAGATAGAGGACGAAGAGAAATTATGTGTTCAAACAGTATTATTGATTGTCAAAAAACGTACTAATTGAATATCATATAAATAAATAGTGTTGTAAATGTTTTTGTTGTTTGTATTATCAATACTTTGAGGCATTATTGGTGTCGTGATTTTGACAAAATATGAAATAACTTGCACAACACATGTTTTTGTTATCTTTTATTGGCCTGTCTAATTATTTATTTCATAACAAACATATTTTTATAGTGATATACAAGTTAAGTTGAAGACAATTTCGTCGGATTAGCAATAGTAAACGCTAAGTGTAAAACAATTTATGTAGATTATTTTACGAAATGACCCAACTGAAACAAGACGACAATTAATTATGTAAAACATTTAATAGCAGCAATGTTGCCTTAAAATCCTCAACAGTGTCTTAAGTGTGATAGAGATATATTTTTCAATGATCAGTTACAAACATGTTTTTTGATAGTTTGTAGATATTAGAAGTAAGTATTTTATCTCTTCAAGCTTGTATATTAAACTATTTTATATATATTGTCTTTGATGTACATTAAATGAGTTTTCCAAAGCACCCTTTTCTATGCCCAAATATTATAAATGTTTTAAACCTTACAGGTTTTTGTTTCATGTTTACAAAAAATATAAACAGCCTTCTAGATAGTTATGTATTCAGTTTTAGATAGTTTAGGTGCCTTTGGTAGACTTGTAATTCAAAACAGTTGCTCTGATGTATCAATGTAAATAGTGTAGGTAAATAATTTATTGTGAATGAATTCCGATGTATACTAATATTGAATATGAATCGAGTTTATTTTTTGTAAGAGTGTATATGCGTTCAGCATGTTATTAAAAATAATAAATATATGATTGAAAATTAATTTGGTGTTATTTGTTTCCGTATTTTAAATCTTATAAATTTTTTAAAAGTCAAGGGTCAACTATCTTTGAGTATTGAGTTTACATGGTTACCACTCATTTAGAATGTGTTAGTTTTAACTTTAGAAAGGGAAGAGTACTAAAATTAAGAAAAATGTTTTATGGAAAGTTCAGTTACTTTTAAAAGGTGGCTAAACACTTCTAATTCTCCCCAAACTCTTATTGGGAAAACTAACAACTGTACACCTATCGGTAGCAACAATAAAAAAAAATCTCTATTTCCAGAAATGGCATCCATGGGAGCTTAGTAGTATTTTAATATTAGCCCAGTAACAATAAGATGTTTGGAGATTGCATGGATATGATTTTCTGTATAGAAAAGTAGCTATTAACATAGTCTTCGTGGTAAACCCTAGGCCCAGGGCCATTCTACATTTTTTTTAAGGTCTCGAAATATTTTTAACAAATCATTTGAATTAGAAAACTTTTAAGCACTACAAAACTCATATTAAAATCCAAATGTATTTTGAACTATTCTCAGGCAAAAACAAAAACTACTTTGGGTCATTATGGCAGAAAACCTAAGTAATCATTAAGCCAGTAATCTTAAGACTGGGCGTGAATCCAATTATGTAATTTTTTTTCCATGCATGTGATAGGATTCTCCATTAGGCAACTATTTATTTAGCAAAACTCTTGTCTTCCCATGAAGAAAATTGCTGAAATAATTGTCTTCACGAAATGAACACTATACAAATACATCCTCCATATGTATATAGTACAGCCAATCGTAAGAACGAAATAAACAATTCTTAGAAAAATAAATCCAAATATAAGAAATTATCCTATTGACGGAAAAAAATAAATAAAAATGAGTTTGTGAAACTCATGGAATCGAGAACTTTTATGTGAAGTATTCGACACAGATTTTGCTTTTGGTGTCGATATGCAAAAAGTCAGCAGCATCCACAAGTGTGTTGTATAACTGATAAATGTGATGGACAATAAATATTCATAACACGATCTTTCTTATCACTGGTTGTTACAACACACACAATTCATACTTAATACAACTTGCAGAGGCTGGTTGAAAAATAACTTCTATAATAGCTAATGTAATAATACTACTACTATAATTTGACAATTATAATTAGTTTTACTCATGCATTAGGTTGTGTTTTATTGTAAAATTCAATCGGATTGAACACCAGATAAAATTAGAGATAGTTATAATTTTTGTTAAATATATTGGCATTAAAAGTGTTATTGATAATTATTATTGCATCTGTGCTTGGTATAAATATATTAATTTAACAGTAATCGCAGTGTGATCAGATATACGATTATAGAGGACCCTAGTAAGTCAAAGGTTTAATAAGATACTCGGTACAAGAGTTTCGTTTTAACTGCAGTGTCACCAGTTATATGATCTGTATAAGATGAAGACATTGAACTGTTGAATCAAGATCAAGATTTATCACAAAGTACATAATGTACTTGGCATACGAGTGCTAGAATTCTGTTCCGACTGCAGTGTCAGGAGTTGTAGATACAATAGAGACGGTGAACTGTTTCGACAACGAGATTAGGCTCGAAGATGAGCAATAATTATCACTGAAACACGAAAAAACAACATTCACGAACACTTTAAGATAGCTGAATAAATTGTCATAGTCTATAGTAACAACAGTACTTCATAAATTCTCAGGTGGCTATACACCCCCCAGGCTCGGACCCCCGTCTCGTTGGGCCGTTCCTTGCCCATGGTTATATCATAATTCCATACTTATGCATATAAAAATTTCCAGGAAGACATATTCTACAACCTTTATATAAGGGGTTTTCACTTTTTCAGCGTTAAAAACACCCCGGCAGAAAAACTAAAACATTGGCGTAAATATTTCCCAATTTCATAATATAAGAAGAGTATTGGACTTATCGCAAAAGCGCGGAAAACTTTATTTTATAAAATTTACTTTGGTATATAACGAATAAAAATAATTGTAATCGAATAAACCTTATAAGATATAGGCGATGTAATTTAGTAAAACATTGCAATTTTCCTGACTTTGAGGAGGGAGTGGGGGGAAAGCTATGGGGAGATTTTAGGGGACTTTTGGTAAAATGTATATCTTTTTGTGTAAATTACAGTGGTATATAGTTTTGCTTGTAACTAATTTGTTCAAACACAAAACCTAGCCTGGGCTAGCTAAACTGTTAATACAAAAGTTATCACCAAGTAGATACTCAGTTCAAGAGTGTTGTTTAAACTGCAGCTGCAGATAAGTTGGCGGTGAACTGTTGAGTCAAGAGTTATCACCACTCAGTTAAAAAGTGTTGGTTCAACTGCAGTTGCAGATAAGTTGGTGGTGAACTGTTGAGTCAAGAGTTATCACCACTCAGTTAAAAAGTGTTGGTTCAACTGCAGTTGCAGATAAGTTGGCGGTGAACTGATGAGTCAAGAGTTATCACCACTCAGTTGAAAAGTGTTGGTTCAACTGCAGTTGCAGATAAGTTGGCGGCGAACTGTTGAGTCAAGAGTTATCACCACTCAGTTAAAAAGTGTTGGTTCAACTGCAGATGCAGATAAGTTGGCGTTGAACTGTTGAGTCAAGAGTTATCACCACTCAGTTAAAAAGTGTTGGTTCAACTGCAGTTGTAGATAAGGTGGTGGAGAACTGTTGAGTGAAGAGCTATCACCACTCAGTTAAAAAGTGTTGGTTCAACTGCAGATGCAGATAAGTTGGCGTTAAACTGTTGAGTCAAGAGTTATCACCACTCAGTTAAAAAGTGTTGGTTCAACTGCAGTTGTAGATAAGGTGGTGGAGAACTGTTAAGTCAAGAGCTATCACTAAATAGATACTCAGTTCAAAACTTTTGTTTGAACTGCAGTTGCAGCAGCTTATAGATAAGGTGGCGGTGAACTGTTGACTCAAGAGTTGTCACTAAATAGATCAGTTCAAGAGTGTTCTTTGAACTGCAGCTGCAGCAAATTTTATTTTTATATCTGTAAGGATAAGGTGGTGGTGAACTGTTGAGTCAAGAGCTATCACTAAATAGATAATCAGTTCAAGAGTGTTCTTTGAACTGCAGCTGCAGCAAATATAGATAAGGTGGTGGTGAACTTTTGACTCAAGAGTTGTCACTAAATAGATCAGTTCAAGAGTGTTCTTTGAACTGCAGCTGCAGCAAATTTTATTTTTATATCTGTAAGGATAAGGTGGTGGTGAACTGTTGACTCAAGAGCTATCACTAAATAGATACTCAGTTCAAGAGTGTTCTTTGAACTACAGTTGCAGCAGCTATAGATAAGGTGGCGGTGAACTGTTGAGTCAAGAGCTATCACTAAATAGATAATCAGTTCAACAGTGTTCTTTGAACTGCAGTTGCAGCAGCTATAGTTAAGGTAACGGTGAACTGTTGAGTCAAGAGCTATCACTAAATAGATACCCCCGCCGCAGCAAACCTGCCGTCTAAGCGAATTTCCATTTGGCCGAATTTATTTTCAATTGATCTATTTAAATAACATTAGGTTTAACGAGTACCTAGGTTTGCTGCTACAAGGAAACTAATAAAGTAGTGTGTTTTTAGTAAAATATTGATAGCTTACTATAAAATAAATCAATTTGCCAAGTTTGATCAAAATATATCCATAAACAAGCAAACTACAACATTTTACAATATTCTCCATAAGAATCACATGGGAATTTTAAATTTACAATTTTTTTAGTTTTCTCCGTAACCAATAACCGTACAAAAACACTTTGATATACTGAATTGTTTGTTTTTTTAAGCTCTTTAAGAAGGTTTAGAGAAAAATTGGGAAATTTTGTGTTTTGAGGGTAAAAAGTGAGAAAAACCAATTTTTACCCCATAAACCCCCCCATAAAACCCTCTTCCCATGGACCGATCATGCTGGATCGCGAACTCATTCAAGTTTATCCCGCCTTACACCTTCAAATCAAATTTCATCAAAATCTGATAAAAATTACTCAAGTTATCGTGTTCACGGACACATATATATATATATAAATCTATATATATATATATATATACCTATATATATGTATATACATATATAAAAATTTGAACGAATGGTGTTTTTGGCCTCTGGGGACATTAAAATGAAAAAGTAAATCGGTCCCGGGCCTAAGTCTTACCATGAGACCTACGGTAATAGCTACTTCCCTATAGGGAAATTCGCTAATAATCAGTTCAACAGTGTTCTTTGAACTACAGTTGCAGCAGTTATAGATAAGGTGGCGGTGAACTGTTGAGTCAAGAGCTATCACTAAATAGATAATCAGTTCAACAGTGTTCTTTGAACTACAGTTGCAGCAGTTATAGATAAGGTAACGGTGAACTGTTGAGTCAAGAGCTATCACTAAATAGATAATCAGTTCAACAGTGTTCTTTGAACTACAGTTGCAGCAGCTATAGTTAAGGTGGCGGTGAACTGTTGAGTCAAGAGCTATCACTAAATAGATAATCAGTTCAACAGTGTTCTTTGAACTACAGTTGCAGCAGTTATAGATAAGGTGGCGGTGAACTGTTGAGTCAAGAGCTATCACTAAATAGATAATCAGTTCAACAGTGTTCTTTGAACTACAGTTGCAGCAGTTATAGATAAGGTAACGGTGAACTGTTGAGTCAAGAGCTATCACTAAATAGATAATCAGATCAAGAGTGTTCTTTGAACTGCAGTTGCAGCAGCTATATATAATTTGGTGGTGAACTGTTGAGTCAAAAGTTATCAGCACTCAGTTAAAAAGTGTTATTTGAACTGCAGTTGCAGCAGTTATAGATAAGGTGGCAGTGAACTGTTGAGTCAAGAGCTATCACTAAATCGATAATCAGTTCTAGAGTGTTCTTTAAACTGCAGTTGCATTGCTATAGATAAGTTGGCGGTGAACTGTTGAGTCAAGAGCTATCACTAAATAGATACTCAGATCAAGAGTGTTGTTTGAACTGCAGTTGCAGTAGCTATAGATAAGGTGGAGGTGAACCGTTGAGTCAAGAGCTATCACTAAATAGATAATCAGTTCAAGAGTGTTGTTTGAACTGCAGTTGCAGCAGCTATAGATAAGGTGGCGGTGAACTGTTGAGTCAAAAGCTATCACTAAATAGACAATCAGTTCAACAGTGTTCTTTGAACTGCAGTTGCAGTAGCTATAGATAAGGTGGAGGTGAACCGTTGAGTCAAGAGCTATCACTAAATAGATAATCAGTTCAAGAGTGTTGTTTGAACTGCAGTTGCAGCAGCTATAGATAAGGTGGCGGTGAACTGTTGACTCAAGAGTTATCAAGTAGCCGTAACAGCCTGTCCTCACGGAGACATTTGCACGACAAAGAGAGAGAACAAAGCTACAGGGCTTCAGACAGACCGCCTCGGCCAAGATAATGAACCAACAGGAATGCCAACCTTTAAACATGCACATATGAAACAAGGCGGACAAAAATGTATCTGCAGCTGTGATTGGTAAACTGTATGAATGAGAAAAGATGATACCTGTGATTTGAATAGCTTATTACAACATTTAGTAGCTTTTCTTAAGATATTCTCTTCGCTTGTTAAAAATACAGTCTAAGAAGGGTTGGAGGTTGTAGAGAATTTGGCAGCAAACACAATACTATATAGGTTATCAGGTTTGTAGTATATACACTATGCAAACAAACAAACAAAACATGGTTTTTCACTTACCATAGATCTTGCTAATGTTTTCTTTAAAGATGTAATATACTGATTTTTGCTATAATGCTATAAAATCATTGTTTTATTTTTCTAGATAAAAAGGTAAACTAATTTGATATAATCCAAACTTCCATTAATTTATAGAAATCAGATAGGGTTTATTGTATACTTATATTGTATTGGAACTTCTCCTAAAATAAAGTCATAATGTGATAATGTCATAATTGTCATAATGTCATAAAATGAACTACTCTGCAATAATGTTATGTTACTAACAATTTATCAGTTTCAAACTTTCATTTGTCGTATTATGCATTCAAATTAATTATTGATTAAAACACTTCAATATCTATTTTGAAGTTTTGCTAAAAGACATTTCACTGTTATTGAAAGACTGTTTTGTGTTCAGTATTTCTTTTAACATAAAGTCATAGGGTTGGAGTGTTTTAAAATGTAAATAAAGTTTGGTTTGATGATTTTGTTTGTAATAAACACAATGTCATTTCTTCTGTAAAAATAAATCTTACTTTTGTAATTTCAGATTGTAGTTATTACTGACATCGTTTGTGATATCAAGTACAAGTGAATCGCGTTCGCGTACAGTGACGATTACACATTATTTCTATAGTTATATTTATTTTCACGTAACAAATTAACCCATGTATTTCCAAATCGAAAAAGCATGAAGGGCTCAAACCCGGAACGAGTTTACATTGCCGTGAAATCACTTGGGCGGTTCGTAGTGGCGTAGCCTAGTGGCGTAGCGACCGTAGCGTCTGGCGTAGCGCGGTAGTCCAGCTACCCAAACAAATCTTGTAATTGAATGTTAATGGAATTGGTTTAATCTGCATTAAATCACTTGTCCGCGGCTATTAGGGCTGACAAATTAATTGTTCTGGACGTGAGGCGACTGGGGATGGCGAGATCTACACCTCGCTACCACCGGAGAAGCGTAATTGCTTATTTTACTACGAGATTACGCTTTCACTTACGGGTGTTAACGAAGATTTCTTGGAAGTCGGGGAAGATGTAATGGAAGCCTGTTTTGAAGCGTTGTTTTAAGAATTTGAATGTGTCCTTAGGAAAGGTAATTAGGTGTCCGAATGGCCATAATATCGATTGCAAATTCAAAGATATTATGACGTCAATATGTGCTACTTTTTATTCTTCATGGATTTTCTCAATCATTGAATCATCATAAAACTTCAATTTTTAAGCAACGTTTGTGAATGTTCAAACTTATTTTAAAACTGATATTAATTTCTAACTAGCCAGCAAATTAAACCACCACTAATAATCAAATAGAATAGACCATTAAGTGTGTGGAAACAAGCAGTCTACAATTATTTCTTATTCAATTATGGTACATTTTAATTTTTAAAAACACAAACTGATTTTTAGAAGTAGTGGTTTGCTTGGATACCTACTCCAATTGATAAGTTGTCCAATTCAATATCGCTTTCACCAAAGGCAATTTGTTTCTCCTTTGGCCTTTGCCGATTTGCCCCATGTTCTAATCCCGTTAATCCTGATGCCCGGTTTGGGCCGACGGGCGACTAGAGGTACTGCATGTAATTATCCGACTATATATCAATATGGCTCAGGCGACAATACTGCCTAACTACCTGCAGACGACGCTACAAGATTTATAACTCGCATCTGAATTATCAGCTGATCTCCTGACGGAGATTTTAGGGTCTTTTGGAAAGTTCGGTTTGGGTATTCAAAATTGGATAACCGTTGTATGGCTTTGAGTGAATGAATTTATGCCATAAATATTTATTTATATTTTACTAGTTTGACGTACAGCTCCAAACCATGGAGATATATAACATCATCACATAGCTTTAAGGGGCCAAACTAACCATGCTAGGAGTAGAAAAGCAAAAACCCTGGTTATTCTTTTATTTCTTTTACTTTCTTCTAGCTGCTTTACCTCGTTTGAGGAGGGATGCCGGCGAGGAAAAAGTTATAACATACACATTTAACAATCAAAACACTTACTATTGATTATTGAAACAATCCTCAGTTATATAAATTAGTTTAATTAATTTATCTTTCCTTTTTGTATCAATTATCAATCATTGAGATGGGGACGCCACCTAGGTGCGTATTTTAACCCAAATATGAGTGAAGGATGAGTGTAGAATGGTGTGTGATGACCTGTGTAGCTTTGTTACTGACTAAGATCAGCGGTTTCATTCAGGATCAGTTTTTTAAAGCCCAATGATGAGGAACAGCTTGGTTCATTTGTCTTATGGTATTGTTGTGTGGGGCCATTCTGGTAGTATTAAAAAGCTGAAACTGTTGCAAAAGAAAGCTGTTAGGGCAATATTCAATGTTGACAGTGAAACGCATTGTAAGCCATTATTCAAGAAACTTGGAATTTTAACTGTCACTTCTCTGTACATTTTAGATTGTTTACTGTATGTTAAAAATAATATTAGAGATTTCCCTACAAATGATTCAGTTCATAACCATTTTACCAGACAAAACACTTTTCTCCGTCCAAACCAATGTAATTTTATGACCACAATTAATAAATTTAGTGAATTTGGCAAAAGGTTGTATAATATGTTACCTGCTCACATTAAATGTCTTGAAATACGACAATTTAAATTTACTATTAGAAAGATTTTGTGTGATTTATGTGTGTATAAGGTCAAAGAATTTGTAGAACATATTAAGTAGGTTAATGGATATACTGTGATGAAATTGTATGACGTTGCTATACATGTATTTTAGTGTTGATGGCAATAAATGGATTTGATTTGATTCAGTTTCGAACCATCAAAATGCTACTGACTTTTCTCAGGATCGAACTGGCGACCTTTTGATTAGAAGGCGAGCACTATAACCACTTTTGTAATACTTGTAATAAGTATAACAGGTATAACAACTATAACGAAGAGACCCATGCAAAGATTGTGCATTTAATATGGCCAAAATGTGTCTCCAAGGCATAACTAATACAGTAACGCAATATCCTTTAACCTTTCAAATATGACTTTAGCTAAACAATTTGAATTTAAAAACTCATGGCATGAGAATAATTATAATAATGGGAAATTTTGTTTGATAACATGGTTCCTAATGTGTAATAACACTTTTGTAAATATGTAATTACAATACGTCTGTTGTAGGTACAATATTGATACAGTGTAATACGTCTGTTGTAGATATAATATAAATTATATATAAATATAAATAAAGAGTATAGCCTAATTTACGTTCTTCGATCATGATTTAATTACCAATAAAAGTAGCCTATTTAATATTTACTTACATAAAATGTTTTAGCTGTTGTTAAAAAACCAAGGTAACCCCCTGTTAAACTACAATTATGAATTCACATTTAAAACTCTTATAAATAAAGTGAATAAGCAACCCTGGATCTTTGAACGCATTCTCCAGAAATAAAACAAAGGCTGGGGAGGCGAAGGCCTAGAAGTAATTTACTCAGTAACTGACCATTCGTCACTCCGCTGGATAATAAGCTTTAAAATTGCACCTCAATCAGAAAAAGCTGTTCAGCAGAACAGGTGAAAAAGGAAATGTTACAGAGAAAACCCTCATGTTATTAAGTATATAGATAGATACGTGAATGGCATGGAATCTTAATAACAATTGTAGATATGTGATCGTTGGTAGGTATATAATGTAAACAAATAAATTGTATATATATATATATATATATGAATTGTAAATGTTACGGGTTTCTTTATTGAATTTGGAAACCAATCCACCAATATATATTTGCGAAAGCTATATCTCAAATCGGCCAACAAAAATATCAACGGAGCGTATTCCGAGGGAAGTTTAAGACACAATAAAATACTCAAAATCATGATGATGATGTTTATGTTGACGTAGATTTTTATTTTATTTCATGGTATCCGGGTTCATGATACAGTGTGTCAAATTTCAACACTGCTAGTTCCATAACCAACATTCAGGCATACAGAAACCAGGTCTTTTTTATGCGATATTAGACTTTTGTATTACATCTTTGATAGGTATTTAACATGATTCACGCTAAGTACATTGTTTTTACTGAGGATTACTACATAAAAATACAAGTATAGTTATAACAAGACTTGTAATGTAATAACTGATGAACATCTGTATCACGATCGAACGGGAATATATGACGTTCACAAACGTTGCTTAAAAATTGAAGTTTTATGATGATTCAATGATTAAGAAAATCCATGAAGAATAAAAAGAAGCACATATTGAGGCATCAGTTATTTTTTTCGCCATTTAAAATATATATCCTATAAACCATTAAATATAACTTTTTAGTGTAAAAGGAAGACTCACAAAATGAAAGGAGAGTAAATCTATACTGGATATCAAATAAACTCATTTTACAAGATCTAGAAAATTAAAATATTAATGGATTTAAAATGCCTTTGTATAAATAGACTGTTCTTTACGTTTGAAGCATGTTAAGATTTAAATACCCAACTATGTAAGACAAAGTACAGTCCAGTTCAAACCTTTTTTTCCAGAAGTCATTTAAAGTGCTCTTGGTAAGGTTGGTAAGGTCCTAATGGAACGTTGTTACCTAATAATCTAATGATTGGAGTAAAACCTTTGTCTAAAAAGGTTCAGTTTTAGATCCAATTAATAGCCAAAAGGCTTTCAGCGAAAATACCGAGGCTTAGCATCAAAGTCCATAGGAAGTTAGCCATCTGAAAGTCAAGATATGGAAAAATATGTCTCTCAGACAAGTAGCATTTCTCTACCGGAACCCCCTGCACTGAAATCCCAACAATATACCCAATCAAATTAAACTAAAAACACCACAGCGTATTTATTTTGATCCCAAATCTCAAAACGCAAATTTATAATTAACCAACCCTCACGAACTCGTCAACAGAAAATCTGTAAATTACATCCTCACATCCCAACCTTGGTGAAATCCTACAAATCCAGTTACGGTCTTGTATGGTAACGAGTATTTCCTAGCTTCCCATGAGACCTAGTGTAGATAACGATTACACATGGCGGCCACAAGATGGCGGTCTATGCATGCACGAGTCTGTGCACTAATGTATGGGAGAGTTTCTGCTATCCCGCGGGAGGTCGCTACCGTACACTTGGACACGTACGTCGGTGGCCAAATACCATCCAATTAACTTCCAAATAAACTCGAGGACGTGTTGTACGTTATTGTACGACTCCCTGGGAACCACATCTCTACGTTTCTCTCTTTTCTTCGTTACCTTTATTCTCCCGACCCACTTAAAAATTTGTCTTACACATGTTACAATAATCTTCTTGTGAACTCTATATTTGTAAGTTTGGGATCTTTCTGCTTAAATATAGACTAGCTGTTACCCACGGGCTTCAGCCCGTTTGAATTCATAACTATTAAAACTATTGATTGGTTAAGTTAAGCTGAAATAAACAAAACAGAATACAGTAATACAAACAAATAATCACACCTGATTTTAATAAGGTAATAAATTGAAAGAATAACATACAAAAAGTACAACTGAGGTATTTTTAACATTAGGTATATTGAAAGTCCCCTTTGGAAAGGAATTACGACCTTAAAGGGCAATTAATTTATGAAATAATTGATGGTTTTGCAAGGTTTCTCGTCATTGGTTTATGGGGTTGTTACTTGTAGTTTTCTCAAAAGTTCATGTGTACTTTGGGATTTATATATGGATTTGCAATTACCTTTTACACCGTATTCACTCACTCAATCAATTGCAATCTGAATGCCAAGAACGTTTCCAACTTCCAGGTATTTTCATTGTAAACTTTAGTTCTTAGTTTGTATTTCATGGGGTGGGAAGATGTCCAATTTAATTGTACTTTTTCCGTCATCTCCACCTATTTTACTAGCGAAGTTTAAATTGCATGCCTACTCTGTTGCAGCATTTTTCTATGCAATTCGCATACGTAGTCGGTCTAAACATCCAACGATTGTTTTAACCGATAAGTCTGGTGAAATTAACTATCGGATAGTTTATTTTAAACGAATATTTGAACTAATTTCAATTGTACCTAGCATATTTTCAAAAATTAAAAACAGTCTTGGAAAATGTCATTTGATTTCAAACCAGCAATGTTATAATAAAGTTCGGATGACTTATATCGCAACATGATCAGAAAAAAAATTATTTCGTATCTGATATATCTGCTGCATCTTGTGCACGATCAGAGCCTGAGGTAGTTCTGGATCTTATCGCGATATCCGCCCATTCCCGCCCAGGGCGTCAAACTCCCGCCAAGACACGTTCCAGACGGACTTAAACCGTGTATCCGCGTCTATTGTCGTTTGATTCAGTGAATAGTTTTATTGTCATCTTGACGGTGAAAGAGGTTTATTACGGTATTAATTTAGTTTAATATTAGCTTTTACCGTTTCTCCTTTTATAGTTATCACTACATTATTAGATTGCTTGTGTTATGAATTGCATTTGTAAGACTTTTAGATTATAATGGAAAACAGGGTTTAAAACCAGAGGTCCATTTTACATCACGATTAGAGAAAACAATTTTGTTGCTGTTGCGATAAGGAAGCGATTCGTCCAGGAAAGTTTTGACGATAAATGAAATCCCGAGTGGGAACAATCGTGATTAACTGCAAACATCCACTTCGCGGCCATGTAGCTTAATAATATACTACTAGTGTACATGTTGCTCGAAATCGAGTAATTGCAAATAAGTTTTTTAAAAACAAATAACTTATTTAAGAACAAAAATATAAGTCATAAATTCCGATGAGTTTAAACGAGTTAACTCAAAGATTACGTAACTAATGATAATACTCAAAACATACTTAACAGTTCAATATATTCAACATTTCTTGTAAATTTTTATCATTTCCAAAAGCTGATCTGGCTTTTAGTGTATTGTAGAAATGTTTCCCACTTATAGCCGCAATAGGTTGTCCACGTTGGTCTTTGTCAATGATAATGTAGTCTGCATGGTATCACTCATTGTCACCAGTAGGTTTGCATAATTTCAGTCTTTATTTTAATAGCACCAAATAACCATAAACTACCTGATTTTCTGCATAACCTCTATGTCATAATTTTACAATTGACATATGTTCTTCTCACTTTTAATTTCTGACAACAGCTGGAGTTTCATAACAATGTTTGTTTACAATGTTAATCTTATGGAGGAATACAAAACTTTTAAAGGGCCCAGGGCCTCACTCTCTAATTATTTCCCTAAAAAGAAAGTTTCCTGCACAACTTCACGTTACGCTCTTTCCAATGACACCAAAAACATGTCAATCGGTTCAGTAGTTTCGGAGGAGTAACTGTCACAAAAAACCTGCTTGCGTATTAAATAAGTATATATAGATTTTAGTAATCATGATGGAAAATTTCTGCAATGATTCTTTGAATAACAATTCATTAATATCCTTTAGTACTTTCAAACGAGCTGGAAAGATCCGTTGCTTTGTCTTCTAGACTTGTTGCAGTTTCCACCCTGCTAGGCCAGGACCAGAGCAGCCCCATGTTGTGACCAGCGAGATATCCCTCTGACATCCTGTCACCCCGGGGACTGCACTGTGACAGAGGTCCTTACAATTTGCTCGTCCTTTGTCCACGTCCTGGCAGTATAGCAGACCACTTTGATGACTCATTCAAAGTTCAGTTCTACAAAACATTTTTTTTATGTATATTTTTTCATAAATATACTGTAAATGTTTCAATCACTACAATTATTGGAATAGATCGTTGGATGCAATGTTTCGTGACAAGACATCTTTCTTTCTTAAAATAGAAAATATACGTTAATAAATACTCTCTTGACTTTTGATTGAATTAAGTAACCAATACGCTTAAATAGATTGCATGATGTATTACAACTTACTTTACACATTGGGAACATGTCTCGCAAAATGTGAAAGTAAACTAAATAATATGTTTGTTTAGTTATGAATTCAAAATGTAATGCATAATAAGAACTATGGTTTTGACGATATTTCATTTAACTGATTTTATACTTTAATTTATTCACCAGAAAAATTAAATCTCATGTTTTTACAAAATAGTTATTATTGAAATAAATTTCATGAAGACCATACATTTCTTAATTTAAGATAAAGAAAAAATTATTTAATTGACTTTAGTTTCCCAATAAATAAAACTGTTGTCATTTAATATTAGAATGTTATTAACGGTGTATGTAAACACATTATAATATTCATTTTTATAAGGAAAATATACAGGGTGTTGAAAAAGTCTTAACACACCCAAAAATTATTTAAGATTAAATTTTGCAACTACAAAATATCAATATATGATAACTGTTCTAGTTTTCTGCAAGGAATCGACATTTTGCCACCTACCCCCCTTTTTAGAGTAGATAGGGGCAACTCATAATTTTCAAATGTAAAGACCCATGTTGTGACCCACCATTTGAAAGGTCTTGTTAAAATAAAACGTTTGGTGTAGTTTGGATTGAAAACCTTTACGACTATCCTGTACATAATGGCGGCCTAAATCACTTTAAAATGCAAGTGGGCATATAGATTTAAAGAAATGTTAAAGAGAATTTGGTACACTGGATTACAAATGACAGCTGATTTACAACAAGGTTTTTACAGTAACTATTTTTTAACACATTTCATTGTTGTTAGTAAAGTTATTGTTGAATCTCTTTGAAGAGACGTAAACATTAATCATACTTTGAAAATTGGTATTAGAGTTTAAGTTAAAGTATTTATACGAATTTTGTAATGTTGAAAAACAATTTTTACCCACATTAGGCTAACAATAAACCAAAATAAAACATAAATGTAATCTGACCTCGCAGTTTTATTCATATAATAAATAAGAGTTCAGATAACTGTTGAGAAAAACTTTAAACATCCACATCAACTTCTGTACAACCTAAAACAGAACATGCTTACATTTCGTATCTGTAATAGACGGTGTCCGATTTTTTATCCAGATCCAATTTTAAAGTGTTTTTGGCCGCCATTATGTACAGGATGGTTGTACAAAATTTTCAATCACACCAAACTGGGTGTATACATTTGAAAATGTTTAGTTGTCTTCTATCTACCCTAAAAGAGGGAGGGAGGCAAAATTTGATTTCTTGCAAAAAGCTAGAAAAGTCATTATATAATTTATATGTTGTAGCAGCAAAATGTTATCTTATGCCGAATTTTTTGGTGTTTTAAGACTTTTTAACACTGTATATATTTTAATAAAACCTCCATTTCTATTTTGTAAAAGAACTTATAGTAACTTAAGGTTCACAACTACTTTTAAGAAACACCTTTCTACTTTTTATCCTATGACACTATTCTGAGGAACCCCAAACACTTCTGTAACCAAACTTGACAGCCTAAAAACAACATTAGACCTAACACCCCACTGATCTATCACCAAACAGGCCTTTCACGTCAAGAAGTCACTTTCCACCAAGGCAAAAGTCATCTTCAACAAAGGGTTAGAAAGGTCCTGATCAGCCTTGGGCTCATCTGTCAGTGTTTACAGACCTGGGCCTAATTGACAGATCTTCCTCGAAAGTCTCTGGGGGGATTAGCTTATGTTGCCCCCGGGGGCGTTTGCGATTGTCGTGTGCCTAAGGACCCCCGGAGCTCGAGTATCATAGTAAGGTTCCACCTAGAACAACACTTGTGGACACTTCTGTGGAAATTGGATATGTTTGGTTAGGATGTTGGAAGGAAACATCATCTTGTCAAGACGGTCACGACGGGTGCCATTATTGCCAGCCATGCAAAGGTGTGATAACTAGTGGTTGTAAAACTGCAGAGTTTAAAAACGTTCTTCTTGCTGCTTGAGTTCATTAGAATTCTAGGATTTATTAATAATGATTTTTACGGAAAGTAAATAAAAGATACTCATCACAGTTATGAACATTCTATTGGGTCTGATGATGATTGAGTGTCCAGTCGAATTTGACCCCCGCTTACAATCTTTTATGTATATT
>NW_026542596.1:9658375-9697796 GCF_028750875.1 Macrosteles quadrilineatus | reverse complement strand
AACCTAACCTAACTAACCAAACGATATATCGAATTAAACAATCGAATAATCAATATTACTCATTTGGTTGTTTGTGCCAACAGATATGGAAGTGTACCCCTTATAGTTCTATTACGCATTTTGAAACCGTCGGATACTGTATTTGTTTATATATAATAGTTTGGCCAGCATATTTGAAAATATGCAAACCAACTGCTGTTCTTTATATACAAGAGGCAATAACATGTAGGAAGGTTTCAACTGACCACTATAAGATCCCCGTGCGTAGAACGGGCACACAGCTAGTACATAAATAAAGATGAATATTTACGATTAAATAATTACTAAGTACATTTAAAAACATTTTTCACAAAAATTGACATAAACATTGATAAAAAACCAGATCAAATACGATGATATATGAAATTAAATTGCGGAAAAGATATATTTACAATTGATAACGAAACAAAAAAACTCATAAAATATACGAAAAAAACGAAAAATACGACAAACTGAATGCTTACAAAGATTTTAAAAACAAACTAAATACAAAATACCCCCGCCGCAGCAAACCGAACCCACCTGCAGACTACGCGAATTTCCATTTGCCTGATAGGTTTTACTCTAAAATGTCTCCTTAAAAATGTCACATTTATTCCCTATTTAAATAACATTAGTTTAACGAGTACTTAGATTTGCTGCAACAGGGAGGGTAACAATGTGTGTGTGTTTTTTTTTATGTTAATAGTTTAGTATGAAATTAACGCATTTTCCAAATTTGATCAAAATCTGTTCATAAACAAGCAAACTACAACAGTTAACTTATTCTCCATAAGAATAACATGGAAATTTAAAAATTTGGAATTTTCTCTGTAACAATTAGGCGCATAATAACGCTTTAATATACTATATTATTTGTTTTTTTTAAGTTCTACAAAATAGTTTGAAAAGAAATTGCTAAAGTTTTTAGGGTCAAAAATGGGAAGACCCAATTTTTACCCCATAAACCCCTGTTCCCATAGTCCGATCATACTGGTTCGTGAACTCGTTCGAATAAACATAAGTTCACACGTTTGTACCAAATGTAATCAAAATCGGAACATTTTTGCTCGAGTTATCGCGCTAACGGACGGTGTGGTGTTATATATGAATTTGAACGGATGGCGTTTTTGGCCTCTAGGGACCTCAAAACGAAAAAAATAAATCGGTCCCGGGTCCAGGTCTCACCATGAGTACTACGGTAATAGCTTATTCCCTATAGGGGAAATTCGCTAAAAGTGACCAGGTTGATCTCCCCTTTTGAAAGAGATTCTAGCTTTTTGTCGATAAAGTATTTCATTGCTACAGTCTTCTTGTTCCTCCACGTTCCTTCTCTCCCATAACATTTGATTTTGAACATAAATATCCCTACTAACTTTGCTTATTACAGTACTACGTTTTGTACTCCATTTTGTTTACTTCTCTCATAGATGTTTAAAGGTATATTTATCGACTTCCCCTTATGGTAGGTGAGTGCTTCAAAACCCCAAATTCGCAACATTCTTTGATGCCGAGAGCGCTGCAAGTATTTGCTGTTGTTGACGTGTAGAGCGAAGTGATGCATTGCACGCGATGGGATGATGACGAGGGAATTCCAAAATTCGCACCATTCATTGCCGAGGATAGGACTGCAAGTATTTATTGTTTGGTTACATCACGCTTCATACCTCATTGCCCCGCTGGATTAGCCGCCCCAAAACTACCTGGACCTCTCGGACCAGTGGAGTCGTTTTATTGCCCCAACCCTTTTCGACCCTCGGATTACGGGACCAGCTAACCATTACCCGTTCTTATGGGGAAGAAATCCAACATGGCTTCCACTACGGAAGACTCTTAAAATAGTGTTGTTCGAATTGCTTCTCTTTCTTTTCTCACTTGTTTTTATACAGTCATTTGCAAAGTTTAATGAAATGGCCAATCCTGTATTTTTTTCCGTTTATTATAATTAATTATTTTAGTTCTTATCTATCAGTAAGACTGTTTAATAGAGTATCAAAAATTAGTTAACCTTGGTCTTGGAAATTAACAGTTACAGCATATAAAAATGAGTGGGGCTTGGTCATTGCACTCCATGTACCTAGCATTTTTACGTGTATTGAAGAAGTCTATAAGCAATGCTTTCTACCTTAATCACAATTATTATGTAGGATCTAATAGAATTAGTGAATTAATATCAAACGCATCAATGTGAATACACATATATGTGAGTTTACCTCTCATTAGCTTTAAGTTTTCAGTAAAGTGTAATGTTTATTAATGTAAATTTTATGGCGATGAAACCCTTTTGTAACACATTATAACACGACTTTTTATAATATCCAAACATTTCTCTGATTTAAAACTCAATTAATCCATACAAACTTATAAAAAACATTTGGTTTGTTCTCTTTTTTCGATTGTCAATCACATACTTTTTCAGGCTATCTACAATTGGTTTTACCAACACAACTAATAAAATGATCGTTTTCCAGCCCATGAAGCCGAAGCTGCCCAGGAAGCTGGCCACTTCTGCTCGCATCAATCTCAACAAATACTGGCATGCCTTGGAGGAGCTGATGCCAGTGTCTTGCAGAACCTTCGATGAATCTGAGAACAACGCCATCAACGAGAACATCGACAACGAGCGACGGTTGGCAGCCATGAGGCTCTCCGAGACCCATAAGATTGCCAATTCTGAGTCTTCGAACTCTTCTCAAGCCATCAACATCTTCCTCCCCAAATTTGGTAAGACTGCATACCTTAAATCAACGCCTACAAATATTCCTGATATTTCATCGGTTTCTCCTATGAACACTGATGATTCATCCAAAACTCTTCCCTTGGCATTAATGAGGCTCTCTGAGGCCCAAAATGTCACCAATCCTGGGCCATCCAATTCTGAAGCCATCAAAATCTTCCCAGCATCTGGTAAGACTTCATTTCTCAAGTCAGTGCCTTCAAACACTTTCGACACTTCATCTGGTTCTCCAATGAACATTGACAATTCTCCTAAACCCCACTCTTTCAGTCCTTCTCCGTCTTTTCCTTCTTCATCTGAAGAATTTCCTGATGAAAACACTCCTCCAGTGAACAGTTCCATAGGGAACTTACAATGATCTCATAAAGACTTTGCTCAAGAAAACGCTTGTAGTTAGGTTAGGGTTAGAATAGTTATAGGTACATTTGTACCTCAAGGCCGCTATGTGTAAATAATGGAATTACGAAGTGCCAATTATTCTGTGATCAAACCTCTCTGTTTCGATTTTTTTGTTAGTTATAGTTAGTTAAGGATTTGTAAATATAGGTTATATAACTTTATATTGAGTAATGATGTTTGAATACACTTGGTACAATACTACTTAAATTTGCCTTTACTTATAAATTTATATTAATTCAGTCTTATAGTAGTAGTTTAAAAGTTGAATCTAAAACATTTAAATATTTTTTTAACATACTGTAGCATGTTCTTAGAATAAGAAAATACTGAATATATTTTGACAGTAATTAACACCTAGGCCTATGTTTGAAAAGGATACATTAAGAATTTTAAAACTTACTAGGCCTAAACTTAAATATAGATACATATCCTAACAAAGCAGTCGTTGAACAGGTTACAATACGTGTTAATAGCAGTATAAAAATAGCATAAAATCGCAAACAATTAGTTTTATTTACTGTATTTTTTTACAGTAAATAAAGAGTGTAAATTTCTCAATTTCAAATATCAATGTAATTTTCTTGCTGTTTCTGTTCAAGAGAGATTTAATATTTAAAAATAGTAATATTATTAATTGATAGTTAAATATTTTAGGAATGTCATTTAGTATTTCATAAGTTAGCCATACAAGGATCATACAGGGTTTAGTTGGGAAAATAAGGAACTATGATTAACTTTTCATTTGAACATATTTTTCAAAAAACAATAAAAAAATTGCCACATGGTAGGCCTACTGTATATTACTCACAATCTTTTTTCTCACATCAAAATCGCTTTTAATTTGTACCACCACTAAAAACATCTTTGACATAAGTTAAAGCCGGGACAAGTAAATCGTAATGGTATTTTTAAATTGTTTTCTGGTAAATGAAACAATTTTTTTTTAACAAGCGTCTCTTAAACTGTTGTTAAAATAAATTCATAATTTGTATAGCAAATTAAAACACTTTGCCTTTTTAAAAGTTTAGACTTTTTTATAAATCAGTGCCTCTGTAGCATAGGTTGTAGCATTAGAGTATAAGCCCGTTTAGACATCAGTGCCTTTAAAGTGTAGATTATAGTATAAGCTGTATATCATAGTATTACATTTTATATGCCCTGTCTTTCATTAGGTTAAGCACTTAAGGTACCGGTATATGCATTTAACTAATGTAATTATAATTGACTGGTTAAGTATAAGTAAATGTAATGTAAATACTGTAAAGACTGCCAGTTTAAGATTATTTTTGTAAATACTTAATAGTAATAAATTATACTAAAACATCACAAAATTAACTTTGAAAAAAATCTCCGGTATGGTTACAAAATAAATTAACCGAACATTCTTTTTTAATACATTGTTCTTACATTGCTCATACACATATCAATTAACAATCACAACAACTACGTAGGCTACATTCTAGTTTTCCCATTAGTTAATAGTTATATTTAAAATTATAAAACAATATTTTCAGTGTCTTAGTGGTGTGGGGTTTGAAATTTTACATAACCATAGATGCTTGCCCTGAGTCTTGCCATAAATGTGTAAAAATGTGTATAGAATGTACAGTGTACACTGTACAGCCGATATATCAATAAAAAGTAATCTCATAAAACTAAGGTTTTAAAAATAATTGTAATGTAGTTTCAGTTTATTTTAAAGGACAAACTGATGTTAACTGTATACATACAAGAAGAAAAGTTAATTACGTCTTTATCTTTCATGAAAAAAGATCTTAGCATTGTTGTATAGTATTATTTTTATCATTTTATCTCTATTTTAATTGTAACTCAAATGTCTGTGATAGTATTATGCTTCGTTGTTTATAGGGGAAAATCCATTGTCTTCCATTATTTCTTAAGTTTTACTTTTAGGATAATGAATATAATTTTATATTTCATTATATAGACTGGTATAAGGCTTTATGTTTTTATATGTATTATTTTCACTTAGAGATACTTAATTAGTTATGATGAATTTTAGTGTTTTAAGGATTTTAAATATTATGAGCTCAATAAAAAATATTTAAAAATATTTGTGACTATTCATTTAGATAACATATTTAGGCCCAATCTATCTATCGAGTCATATACATAATTTTTAAAATGGTAGAAAATTATTAAAACTCAAGAATTTCTAAAATCTGAGTTATTTGTATACTTTCATATCTATCAAGTTGGTAACCTCACTCGAGGATGTAAATCAATAACAGAATAAACTTTTAGGTATTTTTATATCAAAAGCTCTGCTGCACAAGTACTCAAATAAAATCAAATCAAATCCATTTATTGCCATCAACATTATAAATATACGTATAGCAACGTCATACAATTTCATCACAGTATATCCATTAACCTACTTAATATGTTCTACAAATTCTTTGACTTTATACACACATAAATCACACAAAATCTTTCTAATAGTAAATTTAAATTGTTGTATTTCAAGACATTTAATGTGAGCAGGTAACATATTATACAATGTTTTGCCAAATTCACTAAAGTTATTGATTGTGGTCATAAAATTACATTGGTTTGGACGGAGAAAAGTGTTTTGTCTGGTAAAATGGTTATGAACCGAATCATTTGTAGGGAACTCTCTGATATTATTGTTAATATACAGTAAACAATCTAAAATGTACAGAGAAGTGACAGTTAAAATTCCAAGTTTCTTGAATAATTGCTTACAATGTGTTACACTGTCAACATTGAATATTGTCCTAACAGCTTTCTTTTGCAACAGTTTCAGCTTTTTAATACTACCAGAATGGCCCCACACAACAATACTATAAGACAAATGACTTTGAATGTGAGCAAAATAAATGGATTTCACTCGATTCAGGTAAATCATTGAGACACAAAACACATGTTAGAGACAAGTTCACATTACGTTACCTAAGAACAATGAATTATATCCTGAAACTGAAATCCGTTCAAATTCGCTATAGAATGTTTAATCGTAACGTGATTTTAAACTGTGCGAGACGCAAATGATAAATTTTTGTGATTAGTTGTCGAAGCCACTACGGATGATTATTTGCAAAACCGTAACAGAACTAAAAACATAGACCTCAACAAAAGATGAAGTAAATAAAAATTAGAACACTTCAAGCATCCAGTTATGTCACCTGTTTATTTAGATTGTAATACAGTACCAGAGTATAACAGATAATGCTGTATGATACCATCACAGGCGAAGCCGCGGGTACAAGCTAGTATATATATACTGTATCAAACTAATCTATTAATAGAAACGCAAGCAGAAACTTAACCTGGAACTCCTTTTGTAAGAAATTAACATAGAAGAGCAATCTTATAAAAAGTGCAATCTTAATTATAGGCAGTGATGCGAAGATCATGCAATACTGAAACATCAAGACGAGGTAGGTAGTTTTAGCCTTTAATATTGATATCATGTAAACCAAACAAATACTTATCGACTGATTTCAACCCAATATAAGCTAGGCTTACTGACTTGCCGCCTATTGAAATCACCTACAAAGCCATCAAAGTAATATACTGTAATACTGTAATGAGAACAGTTTTGACATTGACATTTAAATAACATGCTTTGTTTGCTAGTCAGCCTGGATAAAATATTACACAAAATACAACCAAATAAAAAATAAAGTGGCGAACTGCCGATATCTAACAAATAATTGACACAAAGAAATTGATTATTTGTTTATTTATTACAATAGCAACAGGTACAGTATTTAAAAAGCTATAATTATAGACATACGTGTATTAAAACATAAGAGTAAAAAAATAAAATATAAATATAACACTAACAATATAAACACAATTAATTGCATATTTATATGCTAGTTATTAGGATTCTTTAAAAATCAATTTAAAATGGACAAAGTGATAGATGGTTTAACTTTTTTTTTTATCATAAAAGGTGAAATTACATTACAAAAGGATAAGCAACGCATTATCTTTAGTGTAAACCGCTTAGTGCTGCCACCAAAATATTAATAAAGTAGTTCATTTTAATATTTCCTACAAAATTATTGCCATACATTATTAATTAATTATCAATAGTTAGGTTTGACAATTGACTACTGGATACTGTTGTATTAATAGTCAAAGGTTTGACTAAATGACGATTGCAACCCGTGTACAGAGGATATTCGAGGTGTTGATTTAGAGAAGTAATTTAAGTAAGAGAAGTAGTGACAAATTCGGTTTTTTACAAGCTAATTGTAAGGGAATTAGAGTATTTCCTTAAAAGTCTATTTGCTTTGGATTCGAGTTCTTATCGGTTCCTTTAATGGTTACCGATAGGCCTGTTTTGATTTATCTTCTTAACTTTTTTACACTAACTCTAAAATAAGACATTTACGTTTACCAGTTTGTTTTTGTATTTTTTTCTTTCATTTTAGCAGCCTGCGTCACTTCGTGACTTCAAAGTCCGTGATATATTGGTATATAGTTGATAATGGTGAAAACAATTATTTCTCATTATATCACTATTATTTGAATTTCGTCCTTAGTAAAATTACAAATATGCTAATGAAACATACTATGAACAAATTAAATCTCTTCTTTACATTTTAAAGAAATAACGTTACAATAATTTACTTAAATTCCCTAAAACGTCGATAAAACATACTATGATAACAAAAAATCCAACGTAATTTTCTTCTTTACATTGTACATATACTCAAATGGCATTACAATATTTTACTTGAATTCACTGAAACATCACCAACTACAGATAACCGCATTTTCGTATGGATGTAAACAAATAAAATTGTATTATAGCCATTTGTTTTGAAGTAAACAAATGTAAACTTGAAACAGTTCAGATGATTGACAACAGAATTCAGCCCAAACTCTGAAATTTTAAAAACCTGTAGGACGAAAAGCTTTCACGATACCTCCTCCAAACACAAAAAAGGCACATATTGAGGAGAGCTTTAAATTGATACCTAATATACCTATAACAATAAATATTTAGGGGTAAATTTGCTGCACATAAAAATCCTACAATTTGTTTTTAAATAATATAAATGTAATCTATAGATTTGTGGGTTTGCATGTTTTGTCTGTTAATTAATTAGGGAATCTATGGACGATGGATGGAATTAGAGACTGTGTCCTAACCTCACAAAGGAGTACTAAGACATTATGACATTAATTGAAATTAAAATTAAATTAAAAGTGTGCACATCTAAAGATTCACTGATAAATATACATGTGAGTGAATTTAATGATGGGTTTCATAAAAGCGAATGTAGAAAATCTTACACAACTTCACCAATAATTACAGAATCGCAATAATTTTATAACATTCTTTTTTGTCTAATCGTAATGCTGTCTGCAGTTCGAAGGGAGTAGAGTATTTTTAACACGGTAAACGTAAACATACCATTGCACAAATAATACAGGACTACATAAGCTGGAAATCTCATAAACAATTTACGTACCCAGTACTACAATAGATATTTTTGGCAATAAAATGATGCGGTGAAGTACATGGAATATCACGACATGATTTTATTACATATTTACATATTTTTAGCGAACTTCCCATATAGGGAAAAAGCTATTACCGTAGTACTCATGGTAAGACCTGGACCCGGGACCGATTTTTTTTTCGTTTGAGGTCCCTAGAGGCCAAAAACACCATCCGTTCAAATTCATATATATATATATTTATTTATATATATATATGTGTCCGTTAGCGCGATAACTCGAGCAAAAATGATCAGATTTTAATGAAATTTGGTACAAACGTGTAAACCTACGTTTATTCGAACGAGTTCGCGAACCAGCATGATTAGACCATGGGAACGGGGGCTTATGGGGGCTTTTATGGGGTAAAAATGGGGTTTTCCCATTTTTGACCCAAAAAACATAAAATTTTGCAATTTCTTTCCAAACAATTTTGTAGAGCTTAAAAAACAAATAATTTAGAGTATTGAAGCGTTATAATGCGCCTAATGGTTACGGAGAAAATTCCAAAAAATTGTAAATTTAAAATTCTCATGTTATTCTTATGGAGAATAAGTAAACTGTTGTAGTTTGCTTGTTTATTAACATGTTTTGCCCAAATTTGGAAAATGTTTTTATTTCTTACTAACTATTAACATTTTACATAAAAAACACTTTTACCCTCCCTGTTGCAGCAAACCTAAGTATGTGTTAAACTGATTGTATTTAAATAGGGAATAAATGTGATATTTTTAAGGAGATATTTTAGTGTAAATCCAATCAGGCAAATGGAAATTCGCTTAGTCTGCAGGTTTGCTGCGGCGGGGGTATTTTATATATTTATATTACTCTGGTCAAAAACACTGTTTCCATTTATTACCAACAACCCTCACAAACACATTCCAACGAAGAGTTTGCTTTTGTCGAACACCCAATGACAAGGAAGGTTGAGAAGGAAGTATTTGTTGGCAACGTGGAGGTCTTGTTTGCGGACGAGGGGTGACATTTAGGGCGAGGGTGAGAGGTAAATAGGTGAAGGGGTGACACCTTGCTGTGAGGAATGTGCAGGTGAAACTGACCACTTCACCCATCCTTCACCCGGCTCTACAATCAAGCTGCATGTTCAACATTGGGAGGTGATAGATCGGGATGATGGGAAGTGACATGACTGGGTATGAACACTGAACAGGGTATTGTTACGGTTAAGATCTGGAGAAATACTTCCAAGGATATGAGTAGTGAATTTCTAAATGTTTAGATATTTAGATCTTTAGCAAAAGAGTTGTGTATAAATGATGGAATTGAGGGGAAAATACTACCTTAGATTGCTGATCTCTTTGTTTGGTTTTATGTTGAAATATTGCTTAAAAGCAGAGAAAGTTCTTCTCGCTTAGCTGTAGGCGAATCTGGCCCTTCGCCCATACTTGGCCAACCTAGAGGTCACCTAGTTCCTAAGTCTACATGCAAGGGTACTTTCCTGTTAAAGGGAACATTCTTTATTATCGATGATTTTTTCTCGATATGTCGATATTAACAAATTGAAATATATCAGCTGACAAACTACGATAAATAAATATTTTTCAGAATCAACAAACTAAAAAATATTGAAATGAAACTGTTCTAAACTAACCTAACAAAACTAACCATACTTGCTGTAACATTTAAAAACTCCGCTTAATATTCTCCAATCGCCTTTTCTGTTATCAAACGGATTTTTTTAATGGTACAGCAAGTTTAGTTGGTTATGTCAGGTTAGCTTAGAACAGTTTCATTTCTTAATCCATATAATAGACTATATTTTAGCCTAAAGATCAGCTGTCAATTTGTAATGTATCGTAAAGGAAAACAAAAAAATCGATATATCGAGAAAAAAATCATCGATAATCATGAATGTTCCCTTTAACAGGAAAGTACCGATTTGCAACATAGGTATCTTATAGATGGATAATGGGAAGTGTCATACTGGCATACAGAAATAACCTGTCTATTCGATGTTACGTAGCACGGATTGATTTGTCAAATATTGCATTTTGCTTATGTGCATTTTATAATCCAGAATTAATCTACTCGATACAGTTGAAGACGTAATTCAAATAAAAAATATTTTTTTCTTGGCATACAACATTTGAGAAGTACTCCTATGCAATATGCGGAGGATCATTTGGTCGTGAATGATTACGATTGGTGAACGATTTACGTATAAGTTATTTTAGGGGTAAATCATTCTACCAACTCATGTTACGAATAACCATTTTGTATGGATTTTACTGGAGGTATTTCTCCAATGTAGATAAAGTACTCATAGCCTGAAAACAGTTGAAATTTACTACTTTATCCCCATCATTTGCACCCTACATATCATCCTAAGTAGGTCGCCAAGCAAGCTGGGATTTCAACTTAACATAATGATACATATTATGTTCAACATAGTGGATTCCATACGAAGATGGCAAGTGCTATGACTAGGGATATGGAAATTATGGTGTTATTGTGTAAATTATGTGGAAATTATGTAGGCTATGTTTTATATAGCAATATGACGAAAACGTGGACATTTTTATGCAACGTGGACAGAAAGGTTTATTTGATCTGATCGATTATATCCATCTCTAAACATTCATATAGTGTTGAAGAGTATTTATCTTATTGATAAATAAGAACTTTCGAACTTAGTACGCTAGTATTTCAATTTAATGAATTAGCGCGCGCTGAACAATCTTCCCTAAAAATAATAGGTAATAATTTCGTGAAGATCAACGTGTCCACACAACAAAAGAAGCTTTAGATTTTAAACAGGATGAGAAATCTGCCTGCGATATCCAGAGTACCTAAGTCATAAAGTAAATTACTTCTACTCAGTACAGTTTTGTTGTGGTTTATGCAATGTTTGAAAACTTTATCCCTAAAGTGTTCATTACTGTTAGTTGATGAATAGAACAGTTATCACAGACAGTAGGCAATCGCGAAATTCATAACTAAAACCAACCATTACAAAGATTCAAACCCACGCACTTTAACAACCAAAAATTGAAAAAACTTGAAAAATAGGTACATCAACGGTAGCTCAACGGTCAACCCCAGTAACCAATCACAAAATTCGCAACCAAAACCGCCAGTTATAAAAATAAAATACACATTACAAATATTTATTACGAACCCCGGTACAAAAGGGGGTACAGCAAGTGTGGCTCAACGGGTAACGCTAGGGCAGTAACCCGAGCCGTCGCCGCGCTTGCGCTAGACACGCTCCTCAAGCGCATGCGTTGATGACGGACGTTTTTTGCCGCGCAGCTGAGATGAAAACACGTGGAACCGTGGGAAGATAGGGGCGGACCCGCCATATGGTAAACCGTTCTGAGATAAGGGTAGGATTGAATGTCTAGTGAAAATATTTGCCTAGGCCACCTGCGCTATGGGCATCTCAAGTATAACAAGTAAGTGCGATGCGTCGGTTTGTGTCAAAATGTATATAGAAAGAACAATCATCACGAACAACGAACAATCTTTACGAAGCTACGATATTTGTCTAGTAATATAAAAAGAGTAATAGTAGTAATATTCCCTCGTTTACACCGTGGTTAGGTAAACATTATCTTTAGTTGAATTGAGTTACCAACAGGGTGTGTTGATTACAATTACTGGTTTCTATAGATTTTTTTTATCACGGTTGTTCCATGAATTATGGTTTTGTCAGTAGCATACTCTGTGAGTAGCTCATTCAAGTATGTAGAACCGTAGCACTCTACTTCAGTGCTCTTTTTCAATTAGACGCGTACTACAGTTCATATATCTGTCTAGGATGTCTATTTCAGTCTCCAAAATCGATTGTTCAATGTGTTCCTTCTCATGTTAATTGCTTTTAAAAAATCGCCATTTACAAAGCTTCTTATAAAGATTGGTTGGTTAAATGTTCAACTAGAAACAATTGAACTAAATATTATTTTCTTGTGTGGTATTGGATAAATTTAAAAAACCATTAGTGCAAAGTATATGTGATTATATATATATATGTATGTATGTATGTATTAACTTAAACGAACCATGAGACCATCATTCCAGATTCGCTTATATGAAGGGGAGCCTCGAAAATTAAAGGCATAAGCCATCAAATGCTTTGCATTTATTGCAGTTGTGTAGGATTCAACATCTCACAAATATCGTTTGCTACATTAGAATAATAGGCTATCCACAGATTATAAATCATAATTTATGCTTTCTTTATTGTCAACCTTCTACAGAGACCCCAATCTCTTATTTTCTTCGTCTACTTGTTGAACAAAACAGTAGATTCATGGTCTTCACGCGTCAACCTTGTAAAACACTTAAATACCCCCAACGTTTTAGACCATTCCCTTACAAAACTCGTTAAAAATGCCACTGGTATTGATGAAAACAAAATAAAATACCCCAGCCGCAGCAAACCTGCAGACTAAGCGAATTTCCTTTAACCAGTATTGGATTTTCATTTAAATATATTTAAATTACATTTTAACAAGTAACTAGGTTTGGTGCTACATGGAGGGTAATAAAGTGTGTGTGTTTTTTTTTTTTTTGTAAAATATTAATAGCTTAATATGAACTACACAACTACTCCAATATACTACATTATTTGTTTTTATAAGTGAACAAAAAAAATGGGAAATGGTGTAAAGAGAAATTGGGAAATTTTATGTTTTGATGGCCAAAAAAGTGAAACCCCTATTTTTACCCCACAAAACCCCCCATAACACCCTGTTCCCATAGTCCGATTATGCTTGTTCGTGAACTCATTCAAGTTTATCCCGCCTTACACCTTCAAGCCAAATTTCATCAAAATCGGATAATACTACTCAAGTTATTGTGTTCACGGACAGAGCCTATACATATAACAATTTGAACGAATAGTGTTTTTGGCCTCAAGGGACATCAAAATGAAAAAGCATATCGGTCCCGGGCCTAGCTTACCGTGCCACCTACGGTAATAGCTACTTCCATATAGGGAAATTCGCTAAAACGTATCGGTTGATATGTCAACGCGGAAATCAAGCCGCCTGAAGATGACACTTTACATAGAGGCCGAAATGTTGATGAATAGAACTGTTTCATCCATTTTGACAAAGTCGTTGTCCAAAGACCACGAATCATAGAAATATGACCATCTATAAATTAAAAATATTTTCATTCTTGACTAAAAGTATTGGAAATGGCATTAAACTTTAGTTTCAAATCTTTACCATAACTCAAAGCAAAAGTGATAAAATGTTAAGTGTAAAAATGCCTCTAGATCGAAAAAAATTAAGGCGCCAAAAACCACACCAAATAAAAAATTGTCACATAACTCGCACTCCTTCAAAGAGGCCGCTGTCGTTATCCATCGACTGACCCTGTGGATTTCCATAAAACACATCTGTTTCCAACCTTCGGCCAAGAACGCACCAAATTTAGACTAATTAACAGAGTTTTAAACACATCCTATGGGCTGTAAAACACCGAGGTTTCTTTAATTGGGCCCAATAAACTCCAGATGGGATTTTGACAAACACGTGCTCCTATGATGGAGATGGAAGCCAGACGAGGGTAGGAGGTTGAAGGGAGGAAGTGGGTTATGCGTTTTGCGTGTTTTTCGCGACCTCCGAGGTCGGGTTTCGTCTTGAGAAGTCATCAGCGGGTTTTTAGGGTCGAAGGGGATGTTTATGAGGCTGGTGGTTTGTTTCCTTTAAGCTTGAGTTATGAGTTATGTCGTGTGATGTGTGACCAGAGCAGTTGGACAGCTACATCCTGAAGCTAGCTTCAAATCCTGCAAAATATCAAATACTTCCACACCCTGTATTTAGGAAAAATTAATATTCTGTCCAACAAATAATTCTATCCTAAAACTAGGAAAGTGGTGTAAAACGTCAAAACGAAATATCAATATTCTCCAAAGCAAAAATTCCAAACAATACTCCCTTATTAAGAAGAGAACCATGAAAATGTCCAAAACATATCTTTAGATCTATGGTATAGTTAGTATCAAAATTTCCATAAGTGTTACAAGCACAGTTCAGGGTTTTGTTTGTATATATAAGGTACAGTACAGTACCTTATATACATGCCTGCAGTAGTGCAGTACAGTAGTTGTAGTAAGGTACTCGTACAGACTTTGAGTGCACATTGGTTTTTGTATAAAGGAATATTAGCATTAAAAAAGAATACTGAGTTGTTTCTCTTTACAAAACTACCACTGATTGTCAACCTGAAAAAGGGTTAGCTAAAAAAACAGAAAGAAATCATCACATTTTATTTTCAGTGTTGACAACTCACGCAAGACACATTTCCAACATTTTTTACCGAATATTCCTTTAACAAAAAGCTAAACCAGTTTGTAAATCACTGCTTTCAAAACCAAATTCAACCCTAGAAAAAACTGAGTGATTCCAGTAGACCCTGCTGCACAAAACCTAGTTAATTTACACCTCAACTCTTCTTTTTATTTTGAAAAAAGCCTATCTACAAATCTCTAAGACGGTAGCCGACTGCTACTGCGTAGCCACATATCACTGTAATAGCCTGGGTCTTTTATGAACCGTCCAGACGCGATAGATTATGTAAATCTAAAGGGTGCATCTGCTCTCCTCTCTCTGTCTTGCTCACAAATATATACCTACCCTCTCTCACACAACCCTTGGTAGTGATCAGATATGGATACCACCCCCAGGTAACTATGCCGTAATAAGTCTACTCTTTACAACAGACCGACACTAACGCTCATTAGTTTTCTTTCAGCTGCAGTTTTTTCTTCGGTAAGAAATTTGCCTGAGGATAGTCTAGGGATGGTTACCCCTTTCCGATAAGATCTTGAGACCCTTTTATTTTTTTAGGGATGGTCTCCTTGTCGTAAATAGTTATGGTTTTTGTGTACGATATGTTACGTCGAATACCAATTCTGTTCATTTTTTAGTAGCACAGATAGAAAGATTGTACAAGTCCTTAAAACGTCCAATAAAAAGTCCAATAAAAGGTACAATTGTAACATTTACAAGAAACCTCTGTAAATACTTAATCAGAAGTGTTGTGGAATGGAGAAACTTAGACAACAATATTTCATGACTCAAGGAGAAGGACATTGAGATCATTAGGCCTACATTTTACCAATCGATTTAATGTATGATGAATCAGAAAAAAAGGAGAAATAACTATTATCCAACAAATAAATACCCGTTAATAAGAACGAAAGAAGATTCAGTGGAGTGATGATTCAACTTGAAGAATGAAAAATCTTATCCGAAATCACAGGATGTCATTGAATGAATCACCACAAGAGGAGGGCAATGATAGAGGTTCATGAAATTGCACAGAATTCTATGGATAAAAAGAACACATGACAACATGTCAATAAATGAATTAAATGTGATACCGTTTTGGCCATAATTTGTTGTAAAATCTTATTTACAGACAAGTAAGAGAAAACGGGAATAATTTAAACATTCCCACCGTGAGAAAATAAAGAAATAAAAACATTGGCAAATGTTCTTGTTTGTTACTATCACCATGTTGAATCAACCTAGTCCCTTTTTACTTTTCTCATTTGGTAGAAGACCAGAACATTTAGTAAAATTAGTAGACCGTCTCTCGTTTAAAGTCACTAATCAGTAGCAAATATACATAAAAATAGCTATAAAACGTGGTCCAGGACTTAGGACGCTTAGGTCAATAAAGTGATTGATTTCTACCATTTAATGAACAATAATAGCTTTTGGGGTTGCAGATTAGGTACTAGCTGGATTGAGGACATTCCATGTATGTACAGGTGAGGGTATTGGCCAGTAGTAAATATGTGGCCTGATACACAATAAGCTTCAGTTGACGTTTCTGGGCCCTGAATTGGTTACCTCCCGTTATCTCCGCGTCCCGCCACCTCCGTGTCCCGCCACCTCCGAATTTTAGAGTGACCCCTATAATCCTCGGTTACTACTAGCGTTAAGACTTTCCGTCCTAACCTAACCTAACCTAACCCAACCTATCCTAACCTAACCTAACTTAACCTAACCCACGGTTTAAATTTTCATTAAATCTTCTATCCACGGGACTTCGCAGCCGTGGATGCAATGACAGCTACCAACGCAGGCAGTGACGGTATTATAATGGTCACTCAAGAATTCGGAGGTGAAGGGACAGATTTCGATTTGGAGGTGACGGGACGTGGAGATAGCGGGAGCACACGCCTGAATTTGCCCCATTACAATGCAAATGTGCCCATGTTGCCCAAAAAAATTTCATAATGCCATTTTGTTAAACATTTAATCTTCTTCTTTAGCAGCAGGAAGTAATGTTGGAGTTATTCGCGTTGCACGTGCACAAGTCGTTGCACCTTCTCAGCTTTGTCCGCGAACATTATCACCCACTCCGAGAACTCGGCCTTATCACCGGACAGAATTGCCGGAGACTGCGCCGTGCCCGGTGTACCAGCCGGCGTGTTTGGTGTTCTCACGGCTTATCGGTGTGTCAGACATTCACTGATAAGATATCAGCGTCTACTCGCTCAGCTGACTGTGAAGTCACTCACCTGTGGTCTACAGACGATGGTTCGAACTGCAAAGGTTTTGCTGTTATGGTGATGTGTTGAATGATTTGGAAAGGTAGACAGAGAAGTACAATCGCTCTCACCTCCTCCTCACATACAACGTCTACCCATATCCTATAAAATGTCTAATCTAACCTAAACCTACAGAAATTGAGAAGGGTTATGAAACATTATTATTAAATTGTTAGTAAAATTGTCTAATCATAATCAAAATTTGAAAAGTTTTATAAATGTTATAAAAGTTTTATAAAAGTCTATTAAATGAAAATTTGTATGATTCATATTTTTATATGGCCGATGTTTATTTAGACATTCTTAACAGAGTGTCTCCTGTTTACACTTAAAACATTCAAAACCATATGCCTACAAAAGATTTTAAAGTATTATAATTCACAACCAATGGCCCATTAATCCTAAACGTGCAAGCCTGGAGATGTTTACATCAGCTTATCCTGTTTACACTTTTATCCGTGAATTTCGCAAAGTGCAGCCAAGTGAGCTAATCCCGTTCCCTCAACCAACTGTTTTCTTGAAACCCGATATTTCGATAATTTTATTTGCAAACTGTTCTCGACCGGGTTCTAATTGGGTTTGGGTCCGGTCCAGGTAGGCGCTTTTGTGCCTCCGTCACTCCTATCTCGGAGACATCATTGTCAACTAATGCCGCTAGGAGAGCTAGTGGAGCGTAAAACTATTGTAAGGCTGGCTATATTGTTATAATATTATATAGTGGTGTGTGGTGAGCCATGGGCTTTCTTCGATATTATAAATAACAGTCCGCAGCTGGTCTCTTACGGATTGTCACAAGTCAGATCACTCGGACCCTTCTTTTTCTCGGCCTCTCGGTCCACTTGGTTATCTTAAAAGCTCCTCGATCGCCCTTTGTGACTAAAGCTGAGGCGTTTGAGGAGTTATGAGTGGTAATTTTTCAGGAAGTTAGAATCCGTTTCGAATGGGTCACCTGGAGTTAATTTGATTCATTCAATTTAGGGGACGTTAGGTTTTGGTCTGGGTGGTTAGGAGGTGGAAGTTTATGGATGGTTTGAGCAGTTTAGAGTTGGGTGGGGTCGTGATAAAAGGTGCAAACTAGAAATCCTTCTTTATAAGAAATATTGCCTATTTTACAATTATATAGCCTCTATATCGAATTGTAACCATACTTTTGCCCAAGGTTTATGGATGCTTAATATTGAAAAACATTTTGATTGGCTTAAGATATTCCAAAGTTTAAATGAACAGAGACCTACAGTAAACATACTAGGTGAAAGAAATTGAATAATTAGGTAAATTGAATTGTCCGATTCAACCCTTAAAATAGTATTAAAACCCATCTTGTACTCCATCGTTTTACTGTTGTATGATGCTTCTTTATGAAATGATCTCCTAACGTGAAACGGTTCCAGATTCCATAAATGAATATTTGTATTATATACTTATCTTTTATTTCACGGACACATTGAAGTTATCAACCTTCTGAGTGACCAAAATATTAAATTGAAGATTTCAAGAGAAGAATTCTTACGTATCTAGCCTATTAACACATGATTTATGAATGATTAAGTAATAGTAGTTTACACAACGATTGCGTTAAGTTAGTTTTTACGACACGAGTAGAAAAACTTCTACGAGTGTCGTAAAGACTATTAACGCGAGTTGCGTACACTACTTTACCTACGACAGTTTTTTTAAGTACTAACAATCCGGTTTTAAATTACTAACAATCATTACTCATAACTTCTTAAAGAGGTTATGTTTTCGTTGACGATGTATACGAATGCAACGACTTATTGTATAATCAGCTGATTTCATGTAAATACGTGTTTGTAAAATTTCGTTAAATAATACGTTACTATTTTTCAGGCAATAGCTTCTGCTAGCAGCATTCTTACCATAAATACTGTATCAGGTACAATTAGGGAGATATTGCATATTTATTTGGACAACTGAATAATATAGTGAAACAGTCAATTTACAGTTAGATCTCAGCATCGAATATGTGGTCCACAACGAGTTGGGTGAAACAATGGTTAAGAGGTTTTCAAAATAAACCAGAAGCACATTATTTTCATTTATCAATCTAATCTTATTTTTTTCGTCCATTTAATGAATTGCTGGTATGTAATTTCATATATTTGTTTCGATTTGGGTGGCAAAAGATTAGCACAAACAGTTTGTGCTTTCATTTATATCTCGTCAACTTCACTTTCACTAAAACTGAAATTTTTAAATCAGTTTAATCTACCTTCCTTTAACCACCAACTTATATAGGTTATCATTACGCGGGTATCAACAGGAACAAGACGAACCAACAATTAAAATTGTCAATTGATCAGCTGATTAGTTGACGTTCGAAGCATTACAGTTTTACATCTTTTCTCTCAATCCTTGAATCTCATTGGTCCGTTACCCGTGTTGTTATGAGAAAAACTATGCTGTTATGAAATGAAACTATGCTGTTATGAAAGTAAACAGCTGTTAAGTGAAACTTTTCAATTCTAAGAACTGAACTGAAATGGATACTTTAAAAAACGGTCGTAGGTAATAGTATATTACGTTACTAGTCCTGAAAATAAGTGTTTACCGGACGAGTGTGGTCGTTCCCGTGCGAGACGAAGTCGAGTACGGGATTACCATACGAGTCCGGTACACACATTTTGGACGAGTTACGTACGATAGTTTACGCCATACTACTTAATTCGTACAAATCCTTATAAATTTCCACCAACTAAAGGACCAAACATCACTAGTCATAACCTCTAAGAGAGGTTATGTTTTTGTTTATAACTAAATAATTGCCACGCAAATACAGTATAATCAGCTGATTTGTGTCCGGCAAAACTCATTGCAGAACAGTATTAGCCTACGCAATGAAACCCCATTTGATTAAGCTGGTGGCAAACAGCTGTTTTCTGGACTAAATCCTTGCATGGGAAGTTCGTCAAAATAGTGTAGTGTGGCGTAAAAGTCATTTACCGACTGCTTTCATATTGATTATTCACTATAACAAATCGATTGATTAAAGCCCTAACTGGGCCGATCCTTCACCGATAAGCAATGGCTGACGTTAACTGATAGATCTTGCTCAACTGATCTCTTACTTCAGTTTTGCAATTAGTATGTGCTACATATTACGAGACGTTTGTCTGGTTGGTAGACTTGTGTTATTGACGCAGATTTTCTGATGCACGTGTCTAATGTAAATACTGTATACCGAAAAAACTACCCAACTAGGTATCACAGAAACCATCCAATGTTTCACTCATTCGTCCAAAACACAATATCAATACGCCCAAATTACAATTGAGAAACCGAATTAAATTTGTTTTTATACATGGCCACTATTCTTTTAATATAGCTGTCAAGTTTTAAATTTCTGATTCAAATCGCATTTTCATGACGGATTCAGATTATATGAGCAATCTTAGGACTCTTTAGTTATGTTTTTGATTATATTAGCAGTGGAAATTACCTAGTTTGTCCATATAAATTTCATGAAGAAAGTTTTAGTCGGCTTTGTTAGAGAATCGTTTTGTGAAATTGTAAATATCTCAATTATTTGCAAACAAATAACCAAACAGTCACTAGTCATTTGTGTAACTAGTGTGCGAAGTAGCACTTTGCTGCACATGAGAGAAATGTTAACGCAATACGCACGAGCCACAGGCAAGTGAGGAATGTTTATCGACTGCAGCAAAGGCACTTTGCACTTTCGTTACACATATATTGTACCTACGGTTACTTTAAATGGTATAAATAATTTGTCTTTCAAACAAATCACAACACAATTTAAGGTTACTATAAAGCAAAGCGTTGAACGGAATGGGTTCGCTGCACCAGCTAATCGTAGTCGTACGTAGTATCTTTAGTTTTGAAACTTATTTTCAAGCGTGCGTTGTAGTTCGTGCGAAAAAAGCACACTTTTGTGTTGTTTGGTTGGAATACTGGAGTGCGGCAAAAAAATCAGATTGCGGCAAAAGTGAGTAAATACAGCAATTAGCTACTTGGCTTGCTATAATCAGTGCAAGCCCAATTATAATATAATTGGAAGCCCACTTTGTTAGGTATTAGTAGGAAAAATAAATACATAATTACCTAACAAATGGTCTATTTATTGTTACCAAAATACAATAAAATAGCCTTTTCAATAATTTTATTGCACTACGGAGATAATTTTTGTGGTTTTATCAAACAAAATGCTAACTTACTTTAAAAAAAATACATATTTTAAAACAATACCTTACACAAGTATTTCCAAATATAATTGCAATGGAGAAAAGTGTTCTCTAGTTTTAACAGATAAATAGTCTACCTGCAAAAATAAAACAAACACTATTGATGGCAGATAGAAAGTACTCAATTTATCGCACACTTGTACGTTATCTATACAGTCTGCCACGTTCTGTTATATTGCCTTATCACTGGTATAGAAATAGCCTTATTTGTATACCTACATGTGTACAAACATCAATCGTTCTTGTGCTGCGTGATTGCACCGATATGTTGATAGAAATGCATGTAAGCCCACGTGATCGTACTTATGCAAAAGTTGTGCAAAGCTTTATTACTATGTTTATACAAACGTTATTTCTTTGCTGAAATTTGAATAAAAACTATCTTTTGCTTCGTAATTGTGGTGATATTGTGTTTAAGATGTGTGAATGTTAACCCACGTGACCATACGTATATTTATGATTCAGTTATGCAAATCCTTCTTTGCAAATATATTAAACTTAAACTTTTTTACAAATGCATATTGAGTTTTGTTACTGTGATTATTTACTAAAATTACTCAAAGGCTGATTTTTATTTATGAACCAACATACAATGATCTTGTGCTTTGTGAACTATACTGGCATATATATTATAGTAGTTTACGCAACGATTGCGTAAAGATAGTGTTAACGACACGAGTAGAAGATTTAAGGTACGGGCCTTAGCGAGTGCCTTAAAAACTTCTACGAGTGTCGTTAACACTATTTACGCGAGTTGCGTACACTACTTTACCTACGACAGTGTTTTAATTACTAAAAATTACTACTCATAACTTCTAAGAAAGGTTATGTTTTTGTTTAACCTCTCATTGTCACTGACAGTGATGCATCGAAACATTGTATCAAACACTAATTACACCAATCAACAATTAAATTGGCCCGAACAGCTGATTAGTTGAATTTCGAATCATTACAATTTTGCTTCTCCTCTCTCAATCCTTGAACCTCATTGGTCCGTTACCCGTGTTGTTATGAGTAAAACTATGCTGTTATGAAAGTAAACAATGCTGTTATGAGATACTTTTCAATTCTAAGTACTGTACTGAAATGGCTACTTTAAAAAACGGTCGTAGGTAAAAATGTTAAGTACCGTGACCAGTGATCCTTAAGTAAATAATAATATGCATCAATATTGTGATAGTGGTAATATCGGTAAAATATTACAACATTGTATATTAATGCAATATAATAATTTATAATTTTTTATATAATATGAATAAAAAATTATAATTTTATAATTTTATATTGTTTTTTTTTTTTTTTTTTTTTACTTAAGTTAGTTTGTTCTTCAAGAAGGTAAAATCACAACAAAGCAACTGACAATAACCAATAAGCAGTTACAGTATGACAAAATGTAAAGCTTTCTTTACTGTATACCATGAATCGAAGTCTTTTGATCCTACTGGTCATGGGTTTATTTATTCAAACAAATGCTGGGTATATTATTAACTCAAAACGTGATCGTTTTGACAACGGTGGAACTGAATTGAGAAATCTTATAAATTTATAATTTTATAAAATTGAGGTGGTGTCTGTGGAGGCTGTCAAGACTAAAATACTAAACCGATATAGTCATAATTAAGCACAAAGATGGTCCAAATGTCTGGGCCTATTCACTTCCCTATAGGTCTAGGCCCCGTGGACGTCCACAGCTCTGAGGTGAGGTTTTCAAAAAAAATTTGGTCTCCATTGCATGAGGAGAAAACTCACAATGTTTACGTTTGCATTGACATTTCAATTTTAACAAGCAGAACCAACAAAATGCACAATTTTAGACAGCTGATTCAAACAAATCTATATACAGGGTGTTCAAATAAAAGTGGGGGCATAATTTACGTAGTAATTTCTTGGGTCAAAATAAAGATGAAATCAAGAATTTTTTTTTTTCAAAATCACCTCGTTAACCAGATATCTGCCATTATGTATTTTTTACATAAACATTTTTATCTTAGAAATTTTTGGTTGAATCAAGATGTATTTTTTTCTAACATGGGTCTCTTTGGACTTAACATACATACCAAGTTTCATAAAGATCATTGAAAATATTGAAAATGGCGGATATCTGGTTAACGAAGTGGTTTTTGGAAAAAATGTTATTCTTGATTTTCACTTTATTTTGGCCCATGGAATCTTTACGTAAATTATGTCCCACCTTTTTCTGAACACCCTGTATATCTATAATACGTTAAGCTGTTTTTGTGAATACTACTCCTCCCTTATTTGTGGACCAATTTCAAGGCTCTCCCAAAGGTAGATTTCTACCCATAAAAATTACATAGACAAATTTAAAAACAACAAAACAGCTTTTTATAATAAGAAACTTAGCAGTTGTTTGGAGTAAATTTTGATATTTGTCATATTAAAAAGGTATTGTTTGATTTTTACTGGTATTCATTTTAGTAATAATACTTTTTTTATTATTACTACAATTTTTATTCATATATAACTATCCTTTTTTCTATCATTGACTATCGATAATGCCACTATTACGATTTTAGCATTTAGGTCAACATGTACCCTATTGCTAAATCCAAAGCCTTTTCATAACTGAGTTTTACGATTTAGTGCCCTGATGTTGGTAATACTCTTATTTTTATCTAACATACCTTGCACGTCACATTAACTTATTATGCTTCCGCAAATTTAATGTTTGTGTTTTTTCACCGGCTGATTAAAAAATTAAACCAAGGAAAATTGCACAAAAATAAGTTCCAAACAGTGTTTTTTTGTTTTTAAAATCAATTAAATAGTAAAAAGTAAATGTAAAATGTAAATGTAAATGTGTAAATGTAAAAGTAGGTGTGTAAATGTAAAATAATGTTGCTTGTTATTGTTTTTATGGTTTAGAGTCAGAGATGCAAAGAAACATATATTTAGGTTTGATATTACTTGTTTTTATTCCTTGATGTTTTGATACTCATATTTGTTTGGTCCATCGTCTTCAAAGCTTAATTTCGTTTGTAAATTAAATAATATGTACTAAAGATATAGAGTTGCAAGTTGTCTTTATTGTTCATATTATAAATAAATCCTTATTGGCATTATTGCTTATACGTGGTAAATTAATAATTTCCAACTTTATATAGTATAGATATCGCTTATTTAATATTTGAAAGGCAACATATTAATATTATTTATAACCGCTAATATTTGTATGGTTATTGTTTTATTGTGAGTGGAGATTTGAGGATTTATTAGATTTGAAGGATATTGATTTATTTAATAAAATTGATTCTTTGAATTAAATCATTATAAATTTTAAACTTCAAGATTGAAATTAAAAATATAATAAGTAAAGAATACCCCCGCCGCAGCAAACCTGCAGACTTAGCGAATTTCCATTTGCCTGATTGGATTTAAACTAAAATGTCTCCTTAAAAATATCACATTATTATTCCCTATTTAAACAGAATTAGTTTAACGAGTACTTAGGTTTGCTGCAACAGGGAGGGTAAAAAAGTATTTTTTATGTAAAATATTAAAAGGTACTACTGTGGTTTAGTAAGAAATTAATGTATTTTCCAAATTTGATCAAAATATGTTCATAAACAAGCAAACTACAACAGTTGACTTATTCTCCATAAGAATAACATGGGAAATTTAAAATAACAATTTTTTTGAATTTTCTCCGTAACAGTTAGGCGCATAATAACGCTTCAATATACTAAATTATTTGTATTTTTAAGCTCTACAAAATGGTTTAAAAAGAAATTGTAAAATTTTGTGTTTTTAGGGTCAAAAATGGGAAAAACCTATTTTTACCCCATAAAACCCCCCATAAACCCCCGTTCCCATAGTCCGATCGTGCTGGTTCGCGAACTCATTCAAGTTTATCCCACCTTACACCTTCAAACCAAATTTTATCAAAATCGGACAAAAATTACTCAAGTTATCGTGCGGATGGACACACACACATATATATATATATATATATATATATATATATATATATATCTCTATATATAGATATATAAAAATTTGAACGAATGGTGTTTTTGGCCTCTGGGGACATCAAAATGAAAATGTAAATCGGTCCCGGGCTTAGGTCTTACCATGAGACCTACGGTAATAGCTACTTCCCTATAGGGAAATTCGCTAAAAAGGATATGTGAATAAGGTATACGAAGGTGAATATGATAATATGAAAGTACGTATATGAAAATGTTATTCGAAATTTGGATAGGATTTGCTCATATACAAGATGTAAAATCAATCAAAACAGCTGTATTGTGTGATTATCTCGTTCAATTTGTATAGTAAACATTTTCATTTGATACGACAATTTTATTTTTAAAAGAATATCATATTTTTCAATACTCTCAGTTTAACTAAAAAATATGAATTTGTCTTTAAAAATGAAACAACAAATTTTTCACTCGTCGAAAACGACACTTTTTGTTGTATTTGAAACCCCTTTTCATTACAAAAACGGGGATTGAACATCCGAAACGCATTAACAATTTTAAATTAATAAAGTACCAATCATTCAGATATAACAAATAAAATCATTATCCCATGCGTAACAAATAACTAGCATAATTTAAACTTTTTCGTATACCAGTAGTAATAAGGTGATGTATTGTAAGGTGAAGGTTTGTAAGGTGTATTGTATTATTATACAACACACAATACTAACAACACATATTAATCAAGAAACCACTGCAGCACATAAGTATTCCGCACAAAAGAGAGCAAAGTCCAATTTCCAAACACCCCGACTGATTTATTTAGGACTCGAGTCCAGATAGAAATCAAATAAGAGGTGTTTCTGCCCCAAATCTGTTGGATCTGTCTTTCTGTTGTGGAGGTGTCTCCGATTGTATCACCCTCTGACAGAACAGACGTGTCCAGGGGGTGGATGGGGTCAGGCGGTATTGTATTGTGTAAAACACTCCCTTTTGTGTTGGGCAGGAATTTTAAAACGTCTTGGACGAAAATCATCTGTATCAGATATAGACCAGTTAAATAAACCAAGGTAAGTTTTATTTGTGGACTTTTCTCACATTTTGAAGTTTTACTTGTGTTGCCTGCTTATTCGTTTGGCTTGTCATTATTCTTCCGATTTTTAATATTTTAAGTAATACAGTATTTGACACCTTTGTGGCTATTTATGAATACTTTTTACTTGTCTGAATGGATAGACTTTTACAACTATTTAAAGTGTTAATGACAATGAAATGTAAAAAAAATATATATATATAATAATGACCCCTGCAAACAACAAAGATACAAATAAATGACATTGTGGGGACAGGAGCTGAATTAAAACAATTGCAGACACTAGGAAAAAAACTACAAAAATGGTCCATCATTCATTAGTTTCTGCATGTTCCTCACACAGTAAACAGTGTAAAGTAATGAAACTTTAAGTATACATGAGCCAATTTATTGCACTAAGGTTCTTATACGGATAGATGCTGGAACTAAATTAGATTTAGTGCCACATATCCAACAACTTATACCAGGAGGTTCCTGACTTCGTAAACAATCAATATCGTTCAATTTTTTCTGGTGTACTTTAAACCATTCCTTCCATCACATTTCTGGCAACCAGAAGGTTTTCAGTACAAAACAAGGTTAGTATCTTATTCTTATTGTTGTAGCTTTGAAACCGACTTTTTGCACCACTTTTCCACCACACTGAAAGTTCCAAGGACGCGAAACAACCCGACAATCGACTCTCGACACTCAATTTCGCTTCTTGTTTAGAACTTTACCGCCTCTCCACGGGAGGTGACAAACAAGCAAACTTCAAAGTCGCTAGTTAGCCTTGTTGTTCGCAGCCAGCCGACCAAGAGCTGACAAATTCACAAACCAGCCGCCGAGGAGAAGAGAAAAGAAGACACTGTGCAAACAAATTGGCGCGATTGTGTCTGCAGCGGCACCGTCCACCAATTACACCCCGAGGATGACAAAGGAGCCGAGAAGAAACCGAGAAAAGCATCCGCGCCAGGCAGAATCCATTACTGTGACAAAAGTGAATCAGAAGCGAGAATCCGTTTCAAAGGCTACAATACGTCTATCGCCCTCTTTAAGGCCTCTTTAGAATCTTCGGCCCCTCTTTTGACGACGCTCCGTTTTCGTGTTTGCTGGATGTCTTTTGTGGGCGGAACATCTGCGTAAACATTGACCGCTGACACCTTGGATGTGCTGAGGCTGCTGCGTTAATGGCAGAACCAATATTTCCGTAGGATAACGTGGATCACCAAGTTAAAGAGGCTCAATACGCAAACTGTTTATTTGGCTTTGGGTCACTACAAACTGTCCGCAGCCTCTTGGCCAAAGTTAAGTCGGCTTTCTTTGATATAAATGTGTAGCTGAAAGCTTTGGCTGAGTCTTAAGCTATTCTTCGCGACTAATCTTCAACATGACCGACATACAAGGCTGTTGTTTTGACCATGTAACGTGAATACCGACTAGAGCTTTGGATTGCAATAATTTCATTTAGCATTAAAGTATGTACATCTATATATATAAAATTCAATGTATGTATGTTTGTTTGTTTGTTTATCCTTTATGCACTCCGAAACCGCTCGACAGATTGTAATGAAACTTTCAGGCATTATTAATCATAATTCAAGGATGGTTTTGTGTGAAGTTTGGTGCAGATCCGTCAATAGGGCTCCGCCCCAGTGGCTCTGGAGTTTCCCATGTTAACCTTATGAGAAGTCATATTTAAATGGAATTAAAGAATCTTATCAGCTGGTTCAACTTAACAATTTGATTCTGTGATGTTAAATAGCATTAAAAAGTTAATAGGTTTGCCAACAGGGTCAGGGTGCAGCACTATTATTTTTATTTTATTCATGGCAACAGCTAATTTGCAACCAAAAGGTGAGTGAGCGTAGCTAACGAACTTCAACTGGAGGTGAGTTAGCGTAGCGAACGAGCTAACTTGAAGGCAAGTGAGCGCAGCGGCGAACTTCAACCAGGACGTGATTGAGCCATGCGAAGGAGCTCATCTTGAAAATGAACGAGCATTGACAAAAATCCACATTAGGACAGGACGACGTCTGTCGGGCCAGCTAGTACATATATATTGAAAGGTCTGAATTGTTTCAACTCCAAACTCCTGGCCCAACTTCCGAAAAATTTTCCTAAGTATGTTTTTATCGAATAAGTTCTAGAAGTTCAGGTGGAATGAAATCATATCTGTAACGTGTATTGTAGAGTCCAAAAGAGCTTATTGATTATCTTCTGGTTAACATAACCGACCACAGAAGCCGCAGTACTGTAATGCATGACAAGTAGCATGCAGTGATTAAACAAGTAGTCCAGAACGTGAGGAAGTTACAAATTCCCTTTGTTTACATCATGCACCTGAGGCTGGGATGAGACTGAGGCCTGAGGCACTATCAATTTACCCGGAAAGGGTTGCTGAAAAACTACCCTTTGATTCCAGTCATTAGATTAATCACCTTCGCACGGAAGGGACCGTAGTAATTCATTTTCGGGAGCCAAATTTGGCCGAAACCCGTTATTTATCTGTAGAGGTGCGACGGGGTAGAGATGAGTTGTAATCAAGACCGAAATTGGGTTTGGGGCAGCGGAAGGGATGTACCCTCGGGGTAACGCCGGTAGCTAAGGGCGGGTTTGGGCGGTAGACCACACATACGCCTCTACGCCCTGGGCGCACCCACCACGCCTACACGCTGAGGGCTCTGGGCGTATAGGGGCTGTACCGGGTCATCTCGGGCAGATATAAATTACACCCTCTAGCTACAATCGGTGCTGGTCATTTATTTGTGGCTAGTAACCTGCTAGAATTGTGTGATTGATTTTGTAATTGACTTTTAGATATATTTTTAGTTTAATAAAATGTATTAGTCTAACTGCTAACTGAAACAGATCAGAAGTATTGTTTAGGAAAGCAAGAAAAATATTTCACAACTAATTTGCTGTCAAAATTTTTAAACAGTATTTTAAACAACATGTTGAGGGTAAATTAAGGAGCTATTACGTGGTTTTGTTAACAATTATTCATTTCGTAATAGGCTATTATTTACAAAATTGCTAATGATAAAATGACCTGTCAAATACATTTGTATTGAGTATTAACGTCGGCAAACGACACTAAAATAATAGATATTCAGTTAATAACGTCATTCTGTAAATTTTTAAAGTTTCTCCTAGAAGCCGGATTTTTATATATTCTGTTAAATAACAGAAATGTACAATAGGCCTTGCAACATAAAATTGTGAAAAATTAGTCCTTTGAGCTGGATTTTTTTATTACTAAAATTATTACTATATTCTTTTGGTCATGCGATTGTAATGTTCATGTAATGGTCATGTAACATAATGTTTTTTTGCCAGATCGTTTATCACAAAATAATCGTAACATTTCATTGTCCATAAAAATAATTGTAAGAACCAATCAAAAGTAACTACTAACTTTTTGATATTTGAGACAAGGTATGTGTACATTACTATATTATATTACAAAGAGAGGAAGAAGGAACTTTTATTTCACATTAATAAGCAAAATATTTTTTTTAGAAAGAGGGAGAGTGTATATTTAACAAAAGTGTGAGTCCGCCAGGCAGTGTTTCAAACATTTCCAATATTCTATTACCCGAAAAATATTTCTTTCAGCCGGATCGAGTTAAACAAATAATCGTAATTTCAATCAGAGAGTAATCATAAGGAAGTTAAGTTGAATTTGATTACGAAACAAGTCCACTTTTCCATCTAACAAAGAAACGATCTTGGCTACTGTGAATTTGCAATAAAAATCAAACGTCCTTTTGATAGAGATGGTTTATTTGACAAGAGTGTGAGGACGTTTGGGAAGCAGTTTATTACACAAGCAATGTGTAGGCTAGGACATTCAATCAAAAATATAATATTAGTCCTTTGAGACGGGTAGTTTTTTTACTAATTAATAGGAATATTAAATCGGAACCATGATCGAAAATAGATTTTTTAATGTAAAAAACTACGAGACATGTCCACTTCTTTCGAAGTGAGGTCAACCGGCCCACCGGGATTGCGCCAATAGGGCCTTGTTGTAGACACCGGCAAAGCGTCACTACCAAATTTACCCCCCCCCCCAAAAAAAAAACTGCACCGTCATTGCGCCAATACTTCCTTAGTTTCTTCCTTCTCTATCGGGTTAGGTTAGGTTAAGGCTAGGTTATGTTAAGGCTAGGTTAGGTTAAGGCTAGTTTAGGTTAGGTTACATTCCATATTCCACCCGATTATCCGGCCACCTGGGTGGCGTTGGCGCAATCCCGGTGCGTGCCAGCCTGACCTTTTGAACCCTCACATAACAGGCGCAATCCCGGTCTACCCAGGGCCACTATGGTTTTACTTTTAAAAAATCCAACGTCCATTGGTACTGGGACAGAAAGAGAGTGGGTTTATTTGACAAGAGTGTAAGTGAGTCCGTCAGTCCGTGACTGTGGCTGCAGTCTGCACGTGTGGCAAACAGGCCATTACACTGATAGGCAATCTGGGCAGCAAGAGATAATGATATCTTGTGTTTCCTGCCTGGCCTGGACCGTGAGAAGCGCACCTGCCACTGCCCCCCCCCCACACCCGCGTCATCGGTAAATACTGATTAATGAGGAGTGTCCTTCGCGGAGGAGAAAGTCAGGACGTGTTTACTTTTGTGTGTAACACTGCAACGTGTTTTTGTAACGTAAATATCTGAGTTTCTAGGTTGATTTAATTTAAATACTTGCCAGTAAAATAAAGATTTGAGACAGTTGAAACATAGTCACGGGGGTTGGAGCATAGTCGCCTCGTCGCGGCGTTGGTGATGTGGTAAAACAGTACTGTATTAACAAACATGTAAACGTCAGTTGAATTGTGAATTAGTGCAACAGCTTCGTTAACCTTAGTATTAACCTTCGTTGGGTTCAGCCATTGGTTTATCCACAGCCACCTCTAATACAGTATAACACTCCTATAAATTGCAGTGTTACATGCCATTTAAAGCCCATTCACTACTTCATTAATTCTTTTAGTTATATAATTTTACTCCTTTGATTGTACCAAAATTAGCCATATATTCTATTTAACTAAATTGTCAGAAAATGTATGGTAAATTTAAATTATATTATCCTTTAATCACCCCTCAGAAACCATCATCGCATTTTAAAATAGCCTATATTGTATATATTCAACAAAATATATTATTGTTAATAAAAACCTGTAGTTGCAATAACACTTTTATCCAAAATTATTAATATGGTATAAATTAGTTCTAAAACCCCAACATTGAATTATTATCCAAAAGCCTGATTATTAGTGCATGTGCAATTGATGTTCCTTTAACTTATGAAGAAAGAAGACAGCTGGCTACAACAATGAACCATGAACATCCTGGGTGAAAATACAAATTTCCTTCTACTCCATTAGGACATGGCAGCTTGAACATCTTAAATTCAGTGAGGGTATAATCCCTAACATTTAAATAAAGTCAAAGTGATGAAAATTTTTTAACACTAACAACGGAAGAGTTAGCCATTATATATATTTTATTTTTCTATTTTAAATTCGTACTGCCACATCAAGATTTTTATTAATTTACACTGTTACTAACTGAAGAACCAACCTGGTGAGAACTCTCCATTTTCTGACTATTAGGCTTATCCTACTTCAAGAAATTTCTTAACCAAGACGTATTTTATTTTCAATCTAATCAAACTTAATTTACAAAAAAAAAAAAACTATATCTCTATACCAGCAAGAATATTTAAATTAGAAAAACAATTTTAACTAAATTCAACCTTTGCTAATTACCTACTCAATTTATTGTTGGACGATTTACTTTACCCATCCAAGCCTATATTATTGAATATCTAAATAAATCAAATATTTGAAGATCTGTTGAGTCTGCCGAGTTCCCCTCCCTGAGAATATATGTAATTAAACTTATTAACTTTTTGTAAACTCATTTTTCTGATTTACTGAGCTAGGCTAACCAAGATGGCGACCCTGTATTTGTTCATTTAAATTATCAAACTCCATTCATTATCATTGTCCTATCTATTTTTTAAGTCTATTATTAAATAAATGTGTATTGTAAAATCCTTCAGATTAGACATTGTACATTTAATTTAGGTCTAGTTTAATTCAATAGGTGACTTAGATAATTAAACCTGAATAGAGGAACAAGTTTTATTAGTCCAAATTACAGAGCACTACCAATACCAAATTTTGTAAAACACATTGAACCAATTGGGTAGTGATAAATCATTACAATCGTATAAAACGCACATTGTTTTCTTTTAAAATGTTTAAGGGTTGATGCTGATTAGTGAGGATTTTAACCGGAGAGTACTGAGCTATAAGGTTTGTCTCTACAAGCGTTGGTTTAGAAACTTGTGTTAGGTGAGAGGTAAAGGTGAAGTATATTTTAATGATAAGAAACATTTAAGAAAATACTAAAAAACTCTCTGCTGGTCAAGGAGATATAATTTTCATTTTAGTATACCCAGTATTTTATTTGGAAGAATTATATTTTAAGTTCAGTGGTATCCAATGAAGGCAATACTCCTTTATTCATCTGTAGAAGTGAACATACAGCAATACACTATTATTGGTCCAATCTCTTATTGTGCTATTGAATTGAAATTTCACAAAGCTTTCCAAAATAAAATAACTTTGTCAAAAAGTTTTATTTATCAAATCATATTTACAGATGAGATTTCCTTAAAAGTATTTTCCATGACTAAAGGATCATTGGCACTAAATGCAATTGTAACAATTTAATCTGCATCAAACTTAAGTTTTTTGTCATCGCTGATTATCGTCTTCTATTATTACACTTTTTTAATCTCGTACGTGTTCGTTGTGTGTCAGGCCGGATTATCAACTAAAATGATAACCTCTTATTTTTCATAATTTTGCCTCCTCCCTATCTTATTAACATACGTCAATAGATTTTGTGATCAATTTCACAATTCTTTATTTTGATAAGTCCGTGATTTTTTTATTTTACTTTCAATCAGTTTTAGGGACCTTCAATGACATTTCCAATTCTAACAATGTTTAGTACTTGTCTATGACTAGTTTGGCCTAAAATCAATACTGTGTATTGCATACTTATTGCCCAATTATTTAAAATGTCGCACATCATTTAAAACCTTCACATACTTAGAATACCTCTGACATTGGTGCATGTAAACAGTTTTTACGATTAATAATGTTACTTGGTTAATATCCCTTGATTTTCATTATCACTGGAGTAAGCATACAAATATTTAAAATTATAATATTTTAAAATCATTAATAACATATTTTCTATGATATCATGATTGAAGATTCTTCTGGACATACAGCACTGCATCTGAAATACTACATACAGAATTTCCACTTAGATTGGAAAGTTTGTTTATATTTTAAATGATTTGAATATATTGAATTACAGTACAGAAAATTCCTAGTAGGATGGATAAAGAGATTTAGCATGCTGACATAGGCATTCCCTTCACTTGGATAGGAAGCACTTCATCTTACTATCTGCAAGACAATCTTTCTCTGGTGGTCTCCGTCTAGCATCCATGTTGTCGCAACAATAAATACTGGCTGCCACTGAGTATAAAGTAGAAATTGCGCACCTGCCTGATCAGATTTATTAGACTTAGATGCAATCTTGTTACAGCTCTTGCAAGGGGGGTTTTGTTGGTGATATGTTTGTAATAGTCTTTGGATGAATGTGTATGTTTTTTATTTACCATCTTACCTTTTAAACGTACATTTGAAAAATGTAGTTATTACTTCGTAGCTATGTGGCCAGTAGTAGTTATTTTAACCTCTTGGATATTTTCAAAGGAGAATCGTTTCCTTCGTATACTTCCCGAGTTTTAAATCTTGACTAAGGAAGACTCTGTGACAAAGAACATTTTTATCGACTGTCTATTATGTTATACAGTAGGCCTAGTGTTATTATAGCGTTTGGTAATCTTTGTCTGGTAATTCTTAACTTCTCAGTGCACCCGCAGAAAAAATTAAATTTTCCTTTTACATAATGTGTTCTTTTTTAATAACGCCCTGATTCTGAAAATGATAGTTTTTTCGTGCAAAACGTCGGAAAACCACGGAAAAAAAGAAAAACTTATAATATTTTTTACGCCGAAATCGGTCTGGAATATGCAAGAATTTTTAAGATCCGATGGATATTAACGGAGATACGGCCGGAAAAACGCTATCAATGTTATTGATAACCTAACCTAACCCAACCTAATCTAACCCAACCTAACCTAACCCAACCCAACCTAACTTAACCAACGCTTTTCCGTATCTTGCATATTCTTGTCCAGCTCGCTCTACCGGTTAATTTGAGTACCCACATGACCTATTTCAACAAAAATGTAGTTTTTTCCGTTTTCTGCTTTTCTGAGGGTTTCCGACGTTTTACGCGGGAAAAACTATCATTTTCAGAATCAGGGCGTTATTTCCTACATATTGAAAGACTAAAATTTAATTTCCGGTGCACTGATAAGGTAAGAATTACCCTTTGTCTGATCAGTAGCCTAAATATTATCACTTATTGGGTTCAAATATTATGTTATACAATAGTCATAAATTATTAATAAGCGCGATTTGGGATGTTTAGTTTTAATAACTATTTGTTATACTTGAACTAACTAAATTCTCAGCTATGTATTTATATGAATCTGGTTGTTATTTTTTACGACAGGGCGTGAAAGAAATATCATTTTGCGTCACATGTACGCAAATGTACTTAATTATGCATGCTAGATGAATAAGGGATCATATTAGAAAACCCAAACCATTAACATTTACAAATTATATTTTGCTGAACACAATAAAAGTCACCGACAGGTAGGAGCATTTAAGCTTTTTTCAAAAAATATTTAGTTGCAACAGCTTGACGTCAGGACCATTGACTATACACCTCTACACTTTTACACCGAGTAGAGGTATATAGTCAATGTCAGGACTCATCTCGTCTTGGGGAGATCAATTTACTATGCTCAGAGAGAAGTATTAACTTACGCTTACGGCCAATCTTCTCTAATAAGTGAACCAAATATTGTACCCGTAGCCTTTCTTATGTTTTTATCAGTTGGTAACACAGCAGATATTGGCCCCCAACATATTTACACAAGGCATCTCACTGTTTAAATTATTCATTATTCCTTCATTCATGTCATAGTTGAAATACACATCATTGTTTTCCTGTTACAATTTGGTAAAACTAATAATATTAGCATCCAACATTATTAAGTGTTACGATGGCTACAAATAACATCCTCCGTCCCCCAGGTTTCTACTTGAAATCAATTTCAACCAAATCAAATTCATCTTCTAGAACCTCAAAGACCTTACAATAATAAACTCTGAAACTCTGTCTATCGCCCAGGTCAAAATGTCTTAGCAACTTAGCACCAAACTAATCTTGGGCCGGGGTAGAGTGGCGGTTGAAGGCATATTGACCATGGAACACGTGCACGCGGGAGGCAAAAAAGAGGCAACAAACACAAGACATCCAGGTAGTCGACACAATGGCTACTGGCCTAAACAGATAAGTGTTCTGAAACCCAATACCCCGGTATCCTAGCGATGTTTAAGACGTTATTATCCGCTTCTAAGGACACAGTGGCCCAAGGATTCGATTGTTACGCAATATACGAACAATAAAGGAATCCTTAATGGTTTGAGCAAGACTTCCTGAGGAATCGTGGCTGAAAAGATGCTTTGTGGTAGTGGATGTTTCAGTGTCTGTCTGATTTCACAAAGTGAGGTTGTTGAAAGGTTTTCGTTCAAGAGTTGTTTACACATTTCTATGTGTTTCCGGGGTTTTGAAAATCACTTATGGTGCCTTAAATGTGTCTTTTCAGTCTAGTTTAGTTGTTTATACATTTTCTTCTACAAGTATGCTATTACACCTTTGAAAATTTAGATTTTTTCATATACTGTACATTTATTGAGCGGAGCGAGCGAAGCGAGCGAAGCTCTTATACGTCGACTCTTATGCATTTCGTAATACGCAAACTCCTCCTAGACGGCTGAATCAATCGTTTTCAAATTTTGCATGGTGATAAAGACCATATCGGTGAGTGCCAACATCTATATGGCGTAAAAAAAGTCTCTCAGGAATCCGCCCCACTGGGTCTCAAAGTTTCAATGTAATCCTTATGGAAGCAGTATTTGACACATAAACAAAAACATATGATCAGCTGTTGACTCTTGAATGCAGTAGATGAAGAAATAGCTGATAGCATTAATCCACAGATATTAGAACAGAAACGGTATGGATCATAAATATAATCAAATGACGACACTAGCTTGAGGTCCGTGACGTAGGAAGTGGTGAAGGAAGTAGTAAAGGTGAGCAGTCTGGAGTGTGGAAACTGTTTATGAAGATTATTAGATTTAGGTATCTGCATTCCTAAAATTCTATGGGAAGGGAGGAAAACGGGTCCGCGACGTAGGAAGTGGTGAAGGAAGTAGTCAAGGCGAGCTGTCCGGAGTGTGGGAACTGTTTATGACGATTAGATTAAGGTATCTGCATTCCTAAAATTCTATGGGAAGGGAGGAAAACGGGTCCGTGACGTAGGAATTGATGAAGGAAGTAGTCAAGGCGAGCTGTCTGGAGTGTGGAAACTGTTTATGACGATTAGATAAAGGTATTTGCAACCTAAAATGATATAGAATGGAAAGGGAGGAAAACATGCCCGTGACGTAGGAAGTGGTGAAGGAAGTAGTGAAGGCGAGTTGTCCGGAGTGTGGGAACTGTTTATGACGATTAGATTGAGGAATATGCAATCCTAAAATGCTAGGGGAAGGGAGGAAAACAGGTCTGTGACGTAGGAAGTGGTGAAGGAAGTAGTAAAGGCGAGTTGTCCGGAGTATGGGATGAGTTTATGACCAATAGATTAAGGTATTTTTAATCCAATAATGCTAAGGGAAGGGAGGTAAATAGGTCTGTGACGTAGAAAGTGATGAAGGGAGTAGTAAAGGCGAGTTTTTCGGAGTGTGGGAACTGTTTATGACGATTAGATTAAGGTATCTGTAATCCTAAAATGTTATGGAAAGGGAGGGAATCAGGTCGGTGACGTAGGAAGTGGCGAAGGAAGTAGTAATGGCGAGTTGTTCGGAGTGTGGGATATGTTTATGGCCAATAGATTAAGGTATTTGCAATCCAATAATGCTTAGGGTAGGGAGGGAAACAGGTCCGAGACGTAGGAAGTGGTGAAGGAAGTAGTCAAGGCGAGCTGTATCCGGAGTGTGGGAACTGTTTATGACGATTAGATTAAGGTATCTACAATCTTAAAATTCTATGGGAACAGAGGGAAAAAGGCCCGCGACGTAAGAATAGGTGAAGGAAGTAGTAAGGTGAGCAGTGTGGAGTGTGGGAACTGGAAACCGTTTGTAGCAGTTAGATTAATGTATCTGCAATGCTGAAATGCTATGAGAAGGGATGGAAGCATGCCCACGACATAGAAAATGGTGAAAGAAGTAGTAAAGGCTAGCAGTGTGGAATGTGGGCAATGTTCGTGGCAATTAGATTAACGTATCTAAAATACTAAAATGCTATGGAAAGTGATGAAGACAGGTCCACGATGTAGGAAGTGGATTAGGAATTAGTAAAGTATGAGCATAGTGTGAGAACCGTCTGTGTCAGTTAGGTTAATGTATCTTCAATCCTAAAATGCTAAGAGAAGGGAAGGAAACAGGCCCCACGACGTAGGAAGTGGTGAAGGAAGTATTAAAGGCTGGCAGTGCAGAGTGCGGGAACCGTTTGGGCAGTTAGATAAATGTATCTAATACCATTATATAGGCAATATACCAATATATAGTCAATGCTAATACTTAAATGCTACGATAAGGGAAGGAAACAGGTCTAAGACGTAGGAAATGGTGAAGGAAGTAGTAAGGCTTGCAGTACAGAGTGTGGGAACTGTCTTTGGCAATTACAATAATGTATCTGCAATCCTAAAATGCTATGGGAAGAGAGGGAAACAGGTCCACGACGTAGGGGTGGTGAAGGAAGTAGTAAAGGTGAGCAGTAATGAGTGTGGGAATGGATTAATGTATCTGCAATGCTAAAATGCTATGGGAAGATACTGTAGACTGTAGGTTAAAATGATTACGAAGCACGAATCAACATTACGAGTTGACAACAGCTGATTTTTACTCCATAGAGGCTAAAAAATATTATTACTCCCTAAAGAGTAAAAATGCTACTTTATACCTGCAACGCATGCATTAAAAACGACTGTTTTTATTTCAGTATGACAAAACAATATAATATAAACCCTTGATGACGGCCGCTCAATTTTGTGGATGCCTCTGCAAACGCCACCTAGTTAACCGTAGGCCTCTACTTGAACGGGTAGATTACATTTTGTATTGTCAGATGATAATACAATAGTAATGATTTTAATCATTATTAGTAAGTTTAACACTTGAAATTTAAGGACAAATAACGTAAATGTTTATGGGCAAAAAACATTTGTATACATTAAATTAGTAAAATATTTTTTCGGAAATTTATACGTAGATATTTGGTAAGAATTCATACAAACTGCAACCAGCTAAATGCAATTATTGCAAGTAGCCTGGTGCTTTGAAAAACTTTCAAATAATGTGTCACCACGAATTAACAGTTTTGTTGTTACTCAATGTGACAATAAACAACAGTAGTATTATTCCAGTTATTCCAGATTATTCCAGTAGTTATCGGCCATACTAAAAACCTAATCCCAAAATATTTCACAGACCCAATATCCGCGTTTATGTGCCTAGCTTTTCATAGTTACGAAATATTTACGCCTCCAATAAACATAATCGCCTAAGCCCCCAAAAGACGACAAGGGTTCCGATAAAACGGAAATGCGGGTCACAAACAAAATGGACCGAAAGACGTTAGGTGGCTCGTTATACCACAATAGATTTGTTGAGAAGCCATTTTCGAACTTAATAGCCTTGTTGTGCCATTAACCAAGGACGATTGTCGCCTCCCATAGCCATAACGATAAAGGAACAGATTAC
>NW_026542596.1:9639303-9658275 GCF_028750875.1 Macrosteles quadrilineatus | reverse complement strand
TGAAAGAAACCTAGCGAATAGAGCTTTGTATTTGGCTATAAATTCATCGCCAAGTTTTTTTGAATCATATATTGACTATTGCGAGGTTTGGAAATCCCGCTGATTCTGTAATGACTTGTTCCAGGTGAAGATCCTCCATGTTCCACAATGTGTTCTACTTGGTTTCCAAGCTCCATCGGACTCATCAACGATTCTCCTGGCTAATTAATATCAAGCACGATGTATTCAATCAGCGACCACACCATGAATGAACAGTGACCGACACTACCTTCATGAAACTTGTATGACTTTCGCAAGAAGCCGCAGAAGAACTCGGAAACCTAATCACGTCCCGACTAATTTATCCCAAAAGAGTCTCGTCAATTCTCAGCCATAAAAATGTAAAATCCGCAAAAAGGGGAGATGCGGGTACTGTGAATTTCAGATGGAAGAAATCGCGGACCCTAATAAATATTAAAATGTCGGTTATCTCCGGAGTTTTTGCCTCATACAGCTGGAACGCGTCTTGCACGAGTCTCCGGGGGGAGGGGGGAGGACATCTGTGTATCTGGGAGCGTGGGAATCGTCCGTGGGAACGACTACCAGGCAGCACGTGCCCCGGTTTGGCGGCCAGTTAATTTCACACCGGCTCTGCGGCGGTTTAATTTAACGAAGTCAATTTGTTTGTTTTGCCCTCGCGTGCTCGGTGTCCTCTGACCGGAAGTCCTTGCGCTACATCCGGCTGACGTGGGAAAGGTCGCAGCACGCTTCATGTCGCATTCCCATGTAATTAGAGCGGTGTCATGGGTATTGACTCGCTACTGATGACTGATGCAGTAGCGCGATAGTCTATAGTGCTGACTGCTGACGGTAGCCTATAGCCCATATTTACCTTGCCGGTTGCCTCTGTTCAGTGTAGGTTGGGAGTTGGGAACTATGCGCATTTTCCCGCATGGTGTGGCCATCGATGTACAACATTTGATACAACGATGGGTGCGGTAGGCAGGGTTGCCACCTTTGGTTAGGGAAAAATCGGGACATGGCCTCCCTCCCCCCGGATTATCATAGGCTTAAATACGGGCAGAAGGAACTGAAATCGGGACTGTCCCGGCAGAATCGGGAAGGGTGGCAACCCTGGCGGTAGGGGTATTCTATACTAAACTCTACTGGGTTATTTATAACCCTCGGATTACAAACACATATTGAACACCGTTTATTTACCGAACTACTTTATCAACTAGTGCTGACCCCAAATTAGAGCCATCATGCTGTACATGGACGACCTTTTTTCTTCTGGATGGTCATATGAAACAACGTACTGTCTCACTGACCACAGCAACGTAGACTCAATTTCCGCCGAGCTCACGTTTTCCCAAATTCAACTTTGATGTCTAATTTTTGTTTTTCCGTGTTCGTGTGTTTTTGTACGAAAGAGGACATAGTCATATAACAGCCACACAAGGTTTTCACTTATCACGACATTGCACTGCACGAATATACTGTTTTAAAAATAAACTAAATGTGAATGTGGGTTACTACAGTACTGGGAAACGTCAATTTATTAATTTTAACGCGATTGCAGAGCTGTTTAGTTATTTTTCGTGTTATCCGACCTTGCTGCGTAGGTTAGTACGATAATTGAGACTTTACTGTAGTATGAAGTTTAAACTTTTGTGAAATATTACCAAATTGGTGTATTTTAGGGTTAACAAACTTTTAAAGATTGTAATGTAAAACTAGTCCACAATCAGTGTACCCTACTTGTCCGCAAATCATTGACTTGAGAATGTTTTAGACCCCCCAGACTGGTTGGACGGCTCCCGGGTTGGACCAGGGACCAGATAACTGCTATGTTAATGGAAACACGCCCTACTGCATAAATACAACTGGTAATTGGATAATGGGATTTACAGAAGTTAATTGGATTTTTTACTCGTTGGATATTAGTACCGTGAGGTTAGAACTAGAGCCAGCTTTTGTCGGTCAGTAATTGATTATTGTATTTACTTTGTTTACGTATAATTATTTAAAGGAATACATAATAAACGTGGTTTTTGGTCAAACCCATTCAAAAACAACTTATTGAAGTTAGGGTGAATCAGATTATCTCAAACAGCAGAGAGAAAAGTTTTATTAATAAGATAAATGTCATGTAGTTTAGGCCTACTATAGAACTGCTTAAAGTGTACAATAATTATTGTCAGTTTTTGTAGTATACATATATTTTTTCAAAGGCAATTACATATTTAGGAAAACACCATGTAATGGAACCTCCACTTTATAATAGCTTAGTAATAAAATTGACATTCAAATTGCAAATAGCAATAACTTGGATGAAAAATTGGAATACTTGATATTGTATGTATTTTATCCACATTTGATAAGATAAAAAGGAATATCGTAGTTGGTGGAACTAAAGACGCAATTGATAAATGAGTAAGCTGCTGTAGTTTCTTTGTTTTTGGATAAATTTTGATCAAATTTGACAACTATTAACTTGATTTATTTCATAATAAACTACAAGGGTTTTAATAAAAAACACACTTCATTATTTTCTGTCTAGCAACAAACTAATTTTGTTTTAATAGGGAATAAATATATGACATGTTTAAGGAAATATTTGAGTGAAAGTCCAATTAAGCAAATGTAAATTCGCTGAATCTGCAGGGTGGCTGCTGTAGGGTTATTGTAGATTCCACACAGATTAAGTCAAGAAAAATTGAGAAAACGTTTTCTAATGAAGCATAATAATAAAAAAAATTAAATATTAATAATAATACTGGATATGGTATATAAATACAGGGTGGTAGATATAAGTGTGCCAGCTGTTTTATTCGGAAGTTAAAAATAATATAAAAAAAATGTTAAATTGTAACTGAGCTGTAAATTAAATTGTATTTTCAAATTAAATTAAATTAAATTATTAATTGTAACCAAAGCAGTTAAAATGTAACAACTTTTAAAATCTTATAACTTTTGAATAAAACAGCTGGCACACTTATACCATCACCCTGTATATACAGTGTTCAAAAAAGGTGGGGGATTAATTTACGTCGTGATTTCTTGGGTCAAAATAAAGATAAAATTAAGATTATGTCTAATTTTTTCCCCAAAATCACTTTGTTAACCAGATATCTGCCATTTTGTATTTTTTACATAAACATTTTTATTTTTTTCATTTTTTAACAGATCGTTAAGAAACTTGGTATGTATGTTAAGGTAGAGAGACCCGTGTTAAAAAATCATCTTGATTACAATTGAAATTTTTAAAATGGCGCCATTTAATTTTTTAAACTTAAATCACTAACAAAGGCTGATTTTATGAAAAATATCAAGAACAGTTTTATTTAGCAATTTTAATTCAGTATCACACGATACCAAGTTCGAAAAGATAGAATTAGAAATAGCTGGAATATTATGATTTTTAAAAGGGGTGGAATAAAGCTAAGCTAGTCAGGTTTGCCCCATTTTACAACTAAAAATCGTAATATTTCAGCTATTTCTTATTCACGAAATTAAACGGAAAACTAAATCGGCCCCGGGTCCAGGTCTTAAGAGTCCTACAGTTATTAACAGCTTATTACCCAAGGGAGATTCGTTATAAACGTTGCCTATAAACACTCTTCGAAATGTTTTTAAAACAATTTATAAAATATTTTCAACATGCACATCATTCATGAAATTGTTGTGGCTGTTTCAAACACTTGTGAAATAGAAGACGCTGAATTGGCTGTTAATTACTGCAGTAAATATAACTGTTAGTTGTAGCCTGAATAGGAACCCGCCAAACAGCCTGAACTATAGAAGCAGCTGGTAGTTTGTAGGACAGGAATTAGCATAGTTTAACATAGCTAAATCTTGTTCTACAAACATAATCAACCATAATTTAGGAAGTTTACTTTTATAGCGTCATGAAAATTAGAATGCTAATCGTTTTGGCTAGATTAAAAATCTTAGCCGTATCAGTATTTCCGTGAAGAGCTTCAGCTTCCACGGAATATATGAGACTTTCATCAATTACACATTTTCTAAAAAAGTATGCGATCGTAAATCATACAGTTTACGTATCTAGTGTGGCCTTGCCAGAACTCATAATGAAGAACCAATTCGTCTTCTCTCACCTTGAGCGTCTTGAATTTAAAAGAAATCACCAACAGCAACTTTCCTGCGTACAAAAACAAGCTGAAAGGCTCAGTCAGACAATCGGTTCTCCAAATGAAAGAAAGAAAAAACCACGACGTGCGCAGTGCGTAGCGTAAAATCACGAACTGCTACACCTGCACTACACCTGGTCCGCGCATGACCCTGCAAATCCTCCACAGGAAGTCAACATTGTAAGACTGACCACTTCTAGGAAACTACACCTCGAGTGACCATTCTCTAGGTGTCGGTTTCCAGAACGCCTCTGCCCGAGTGTATTTAGAAGCTCACGTGCGCTGTCTTTTGTCAAAAGATACTGAGAGTTCATTCAAGCGAGCTTCCCGCCTTGAAACTCGCGCTAGTCGCGCCCTTCAGTCGACAATGCCGAGGACAATTATTCAGGCATTCATTTCAAGTTGGCCGTTGGTCTTCTCGAAATGCTTTTGAAGTTGTAAAAGATCTTGGGTTTGTAGGCGGTGCCAGTCTTTTCATTTGGATCGTCTTTTCTTAAATTGTGAGCTTCCATTGACCTTTGGGTGAAAGAGTTGTAAGAAGCTGCCAGGTGGTTTGGAAGTTTTTGTATTTCCTGCAGCATTGAGAGTATTGTAAATAGTTTAAATGCAGACTACAAAATAGACAGTGAAATTAAAATACCTACAGTCAAAGCACAGTAAAAACTCGTATCGTGAAGGACGATGGCTTTGTAGCACTTTTTATCAATATTTGAGATTCGAAATGTATAAGTGATTATTACACTCATAAACTTTAAATTAAAATTTTGTGTGGTATTCAAACCATTCTAACTTAGTACTTGACCTACACACCGTACACACGAAATACGTAGGTAATTACTAAAGAGTTTTATTTCCAAACTATTTTTATTAGTCAACCCCATTCACGTAAGCAATTTAGTCAAATCTATATATTTAATACGCTGGCATTGTTTATATTTCTTTTAATGAGAAAAGACAATTATATATCGCTGGATTTGTACACGAATATTGATTATTTGCATATTCTTTTTAGTAAAAACATTAAAAATACGAGTCAAACCCTGTTCAAGGTACAACATATATGAACATTTAACTGTTCAAAAATCTTTCAAACATATCCAACTATCCCCAGCATTCCCTTAGAACTTTTACTCACTTAAGGAAATTACCTCTTAAAATTTAAATCTTGCAACACAACTTAAACTTCACGGAATTCCCGAATAAACGCAGCTCAACTGAAAGAAACTAACCTTGATGAATTATGAATAAACTTAACAAAACTTGTTGAACGGGGTCCGCGAAATTTCGCAGGTGCTCTTCACGGTAGCCCACGTATTAATTACCCCGACGTTTCAACCGTGAAACGTTTGGAATGTAGTTATCCCTGAGGAGGAGCGTGGGAGCTAAAACACACAGCAGCTGGCTGATAACCGCAGACCCACGCGACGATTAGCATGTCATGTGATGTGATGTGATGTGATGGGGTTCGGTCACCATCACATCATCACACCATGCGCAACGTCCAACGTACGATACAACACCTGTTCATTGCTAGAGAACTGTTTTTGTTGATTCTTTGAGTTCGTTGAGAGGGTGGTATAATATTGTTGTTGCTATCTTCGTTGGTTATTGCATTTGGACATTGACTATATATACTTGGTTTGGACTATCTATCCCCGAGGGACTCCACGGCGTCACATGAAATGAAATACCATTTGATATAGGCTTTGATTTCCTTTCTTGGAGTACGTTGAAGTGGACGATGAGGTGATATAATATTATTGTTGTTAACTTTAATGGTTACGAAGCCGATCTATTGCGTATTGCGGGACACTGGGTACATCATCCAACAAAACGCAATTGATTGTTATAAGCTTTGTTTAGTTACTGAATTAACATCGTGATAATAGCATGATATTGCTGCCCAATAAAAAACTGGTGATTATCAGAGGATATTTATACTCAACGTACAATACATCTTGGTGATAAAATAATATTGCTGCTTAAATGGTAAATCCCTTGTTGATTGTTAACGAGGATTTTTTATTTTCCCACCTCATGGTATGTTGACAAACTGTTTCTGTTTGCTAACTTTAGTGCACACTGTCAAACTATCCGACACCTCGAAAAATAGTACGAGATATTTACATAGAACAATTGCTTGTATTTTCACCAGACATCACACTTTTGGCATTTCCCTTGAAACTCATTACTGTGTCGAGATAGAGAAAGAATGGCGTTGCTCGTGCAAACATAATGTGCCATTAAATGTTTAGGTGCATTCCTCTGGCTTTATGTAGCGCACGTCTTGCGCCGGTACCGCTTGTCATATGGCAAACAACATACGGTATGACTGTTGGAAACTACCAGAGGATATTTGGAAATTACCTTGAAATGTGTACGGCGACTCCATTCGCGTTATCAAATCAAGATGAAAGATTGCGGAGAATATTAGGTTCGGTCAAATATTACAATCTTACTGTCCTATCTTCAAGTGTTTAAGTAGCTGACATAGTTTTCTTGTAGTGTGAAAATGTGGAAAACGTATGGTGTTTTGAAACGGTTTTATATATTGTAAAATTGACACCTTGAAAAAAGGTAATAAATTGGATTTGGCCCGAGTGATGTTATTGGCAGTAGTGTCGTTTGTGGTTTCAGGTCGTTCTTGAAGTATATTCTTCTTCAGTGTGTGTTTGAGTTGTTCTTAAGTATTTTTACACAGTGTGATTGAAAAGTGCCGGAACGGTGTATTGTATTTTTTACCATTAATAGATAGAGTAATGATACTTACTACATCAGTAATAATCATAAATGCCTACTCTTAAGCTATTATAATTTTTTATCCCTTCAGGGGGAAAAGCCAAAAATGGCAGCTATTACAAGATTCATTGATTTACTAACGCCATCTCATCAGGGCCCCGCTAGAATTAAATTTAAACATAAATTTAAACATAGGTCGATATGCACATCAAATTAAAGGTCTTTGTTATTAGAATGCAATCCCGTAAATTTGAAATCAAAAGAACAACTGAGTAAAAAATGGCATCCATTCAAATATTCAAAACGGCAGATTCAAGAAATATTTAAACGGCTACCATTTTCGACTCGGTTGTCCGTTTAAGTTCGGGTTTGCGGTAATGTGTTTTGCTAGCTAAGACCTTTAAATGGATACCAAGCTTGACCTATTCGGCTATTTAAGTATTTTGTCTGACTCCTAGTGGGCTGTCACGGGATAAAAAATGAATACAGTAATAGCTTAAGAGAATATACATTTATAGATATTATTGATATTCCAAATCTCATTACTTATGTACTATAGTAAAAAATATATAATACCGTTCCGGGACTTTTCAATGGCGCTGTATAAAATGTTATCCTTGTTTATTTTTTAATTTTAAAAATTTAACGGTTTAGTTGGACAGATGGGACTAGGCTGATTCAGAGGCAAACAAAGAAAAGTTCAACCTTAACCGGAAAAAACAGCTAAACAATTTTGTTGGTTGGAAAAATACAACTGTAATTTCGTAGCGTTTTGTGCAACAACAGTTGTGGCTGTGAAAAGGTACGGTAGATGGCAAATGTCACTATCACCACGTTATAGCACTACATTAAAAAATAAAAGGTCGGATAGATCAAGGCAGATGTAGGAATCTGCAAAGTTTGGCAGGAAAAATTCAAAACGAACACTTTTGTCGGTTACAAAGTGGAAGTGTTATTTTTTTGCCATTACACAAGTGCGATAGCATGGCTCTGACCACGTGATCCGTGATATACGACGTTCACGCGACCACTACGAGACAATCTCGTGCTCGTGGGAGTCACTCTGATGTAGATAAACTTCTGGGAACACCTCTGTATCTGTGCAAAAAAGACTGACTCACTCGGTAATGACCTTGTTTGATTGTTTAACGAAGTTAAAATGACTTCGAGCTAGTGGGAGTTTATAAAATACGTGGAATGGAAAATTTGGTAAAGTGTAGTTGGTCACAATTGTGGTGAACCCAACGGTGTACCCTAGTGATACAGACTGGGGTTCAACTTTTTAACAGGTCTGAGTATTATCACACAGCAAGGAATCTTTTGACATTTAGGCTAAGCCCAGGTCTCAAGGATAGAGTCCCGATATTTTTCTATGTTCTTGTTCACATATTAATTTGCTGTCAATGCTTATTTCTTTTCAAAGTTTATCTCTATTTTCAGCCTAATTTTTTTGTCTCATCTTTTGGATATCTGTAACACAAGTAAAAATGTAAAATGATGTATGTCGTTGGTGAATTAAATATATCCCAACGCTATAGCCAATGAATCAGCCATGCCTTCACCATGTCAATCTGTGCAACACTGTATTATCTTTAACATTGAAGGCTATAAGTTTTATATCAATTTAAAGTCTTTGAAACACACAGAGTCGTCTGTACGGAGGTATGAACTCAACAAACTACTATTTCTATATTGACTTTAATCACACCAGCTAGAACAATAATGAGCCACTATTTACATATTTTAAAGTATTGCACCATAATATTTGATTGGTCACCTCGTTTGACACCTAGCAGAATCACTCTAATAATGTCAAATTTCATGCACCGAGTGATCCCACACAGCGCGGCCTACCTCAAGGTAACAGTTTGGTTCCACTTCTGTTTCTACAATGTCGACATTAACTACGTCACGCCAACCGTCACTTCCCAATGTCAATATGTACCTGTGCCGTGACTGATGGTCTGTCACGCTCCGTGCATGACGTGTGACGCCTCAACAGGTTCCCAGGAGGACCAGTCGTGCGTGCGTGACGGTAGCGTGATGTTGGTTTAGGAAGAAACGACCGGATTGATTGGGTATAAGAAACTAAGCAGCAGAACGAAATAAAGCGGATTGGATTTCTAGTTGAAGATTTATTTGTTAAAGTTTCTTGTCAGATTGTCGGGAATGAAATTGTGTTTGTTGCGTACTTTAGATTTTTGATCAATTTTGGCTACCTCGAGTTATAAATACCCAACAACAGATGTTGAGTCTTTGACTTTTTGACAATCAAAAGTTTTTTCTTTGTTTTTATGTGTTCCAAACTACTCAATAATTTTTATATTTTCCCCATTTCGGATTTTTTATTAGAAACGAAAATCATATGGTAGCACTAAATCTACAAGCACTAATTTCTTGTTTGACAAAAAATGAAGTCAATTTCCTCACAAACCGTCAGTTGAGATTTGCAGAAAGAACGGCAGCCTTGGAGATAAAGGCGAACATACGACGCGACTACGCGAGCAGCCGTGTCATGTACCTATTAAGTTATATCTCTCCCTTCTCGCTCCTCTCGTTCAGCATTCCTCATGCTCTAGTTATAGATAAAGGGAATATATTCCAACTTTGGTTTTGGGTATTCCGGGAAACACTGTATGCTAACAAAGAAGTTTGTCCATTGAAGCACAGAAAACATACTAGTACTGTAGTATGTTTTCCTATATTCAAGCCTATATTCAATGGACAAACTTCTTAAGCCTATCTTCAATCACAGAAAACATACTACAGTACTAGTATGTTTTCTGTGATTGAAGATAGGCTTAAGAAGTTTGTCCATTGAATATAGGCTTTTAAAATAAGAGGGAGATCTGGACTAGTTTATGTCCACATTTTAATTTTTATGCCTTTTCATTTATTTATCACCCACCCTGTTTTTGTATAAAGACCTTATAATTTAGTCATAGATAAGAGAATTATTTCGAATTTGGGTATTTCGGAGTATACACTCTATAGGTAAATGGAGAAGGTGGCCAAATAACATGCTACCTCCTCTAAGGCCACTGATCATAAATAATTGAGCGGAGCGAGCGAAGCGAGCGAAGCTCTTATACGTCGACTCTTATGCATTTCGTAATACGCAAACTCCTCCTAGACGGCTGAATCAATCGTTTTCAAATTTTGCATGGTGATAAAGACCATATCGGTGAGTGCCAACATCTATATGGCATGAAAAAAGTCCCTCAGGAATCCGCCCCACTGGGTCTCAAAGTTTCAATGTAATCCTTATGGAAGCAGTATTTGACACATAAACAAAGACATATGATCAGCTGTTGACTTTTGAATGCAGTAGATAAAGAAATAGCTGATAGCATTATTTCACAGATATTGGAACAGAAACGGTATGGATCATAAATATACTCAAATGACGACACTAACTTGAGGTCCGTGACGTAGGAAGTGATGAAGGATGTGCAGTGTGGGGGGGGAGCAGTCTGGAGTGTGGACACTGTTTATGACGATTAGATTTAGGTATCTGCATTCCTAAAATTCTATGGGAAAGGAGGAAAACGGGTCCGCGACGTAGGAAGTGGTGAAGGAAGTAGCCAAGGCGAGCAGTCAGGAGTGTGGGAACTGTTTATGACGATTAGATTAAGGTATCTGCAATCCTAAAATGCTATTGGAAGGGAAGGAAACAGGTCCCCGACGTAGAAAGTGGTGAAGGAAGACGAGTAAAGACAAGCTGTTTGGGGAATGGGATCTGTTTATGACCATTAGATTATGATATTTGCAATCATATGATGCTATGGGAAGGGAGAGAAACAGGTCCGTGATGTAGGAAGTGGTAAAGGAAGTAGCCAAGGCGAGCTGCCTGGAATGTGGAAACTGTTTATGACGATTAGAATAATGTATCTACAATCTTAAAATGCTATGGGAAGGGAGGGAAACAGGTCCGTGACGTAGGAAGTGGTGAAGGAAGTAGTCAAGGCAAGCAGGACTGTGGGAGCTTATTGTGACGATTAGATTAAGGTATCTGCAATTCTAAAATGCTATGGGAAGGGAGGAAAACAGGTCCGTGATGTAGGAAGTGGTAAAGGAAGTAGCCAAGGCGAGCTGCCAGGAATGTGGAAACTGTTTATGACGATTAGAATAATGTATCTACAATCTTAAAATGCTATGGGAAGGGAGGGAAACAGGTCCGTGACGTAGGAAGTGGTGAAGGAAGTAGTCAAGGCAAGCAGGACTGTGGGAGCTTATTGTGACGATTAGATTAAGGTATCTGCAATTCTAAAATGCTATGGGAAGGGAGGAAAACAGGTCCGTGATGTAGGAAGTGGTAAAGGAAGTAGCCAAGGCGAGCTGCCTGGAATGTGGAAACTGTTTATGACGATTAGAATAATGTATCTACAATCTTAAAATGCTATGGGAAGGGAGGGAAACAGGTCCGTGACGTAGGAAGTGGTGAAGGAAGTAGTCAAGGCGAGCTGCCCGGAGTGTGGGAACTGTTTATGACCAATAGATTAAGGTATTTGCAATCCAATAATGCTAAGGGAAGGGAGGGAAACAGGTCTGTGACCAGGGCCGGTTCTAGGAATTTTTCAGAGTTAAGCGAACACCCGAATCAGCGCCACTTAGGATTCCCCCACCACCCCCCCCCCCACCCCAAACCAATATCATAACATAACCATATTTGTGAATTTTTTCCCAATAATTTTGGGAAGAACTTTTTTAAAGTTTAGGTTAGAAGAATACTTGCAATAAAAGACTGTTTATTATTCGCATAAATTTAACATTTTTACACTTTTACTCATCATATAAACTTTAGCAAAACCAAGGCCACACTAAAAAAAAAACAGGCCGTAATCAAGGCCACACTCATGGTGGAAGGAAAAAACATAGGTGTGCTATTCCCACATATTCTGACGTCACTCGGATTGCAAACAAAAGATCACCTGATTGTAACTGACAAATTAGTATATGTATTTGTTTTGATTTGGTTGTTATTGTTTTTATTATTATAAAAACAATAACAATCAAATCAAAACAAATACATACTAATTTTACAGTTACAATCAGGTGATCTTTTGTTTGCAATCCGAGTGACGTCAGAATATGTGGGAATAGCACACCTATGTTTTTTCCTTCCACCATGGGCCACACTAATGCTCGTCAAGCATGACGTCACGATAGAAGACGGCAATGACGTAATGTTTACCGTTTGTGATCAGCTGCTTGTTTTAATCTTTCCTTGGAAAATAAATAAATAAATACCTACGTCATTGCCGTCTTCTATCGTGACTTCTTTGAGCTGACTGGACTCGCCACCAGATGATTTAAACAAAAATCTACTCATTGATTTGGCTTGATTTTTATCTTCCTCTTCCAAATTCGCCTTACCCTTTTTAAGTGCCAGACTTTTTTTTCTACCATTGTTTTCTTAGTATCGACTCGCTAGATGTTTTACTCATTTATTCAGTTTATACTTTCTTCTTATTTAAGGGGATTCGCCACTGAAAAGGGTGATTTTTTTTATTTAATGAGGAAAGTCGTGAAACTATTTTTTTTCTAGTAGGGTATTGTTTAACAAAAAATGGAAAAATGTTGGTTTACTTCTAAATATAAATTATAGGTGGTTAAAAAATAAAATAAAGGTTTTTCGATCAATTTGTAAGGGGTTTTAAAAATCGATATTCTGAAGAGAGTTCTTTATGGATTTTGATAAATTTTGTGTTTGTTTAAAGACAGTTATCTAAACTTAATATTTAGGTAGATTCATAATAATATCTCAGATACTTTTTTTGCTGTGACACATTAAATATGATTTTTCTTCAGAAAAAAGAATTAGTTTGAAGAAAACGTTATTGTTCAGTACCTAATTAACTTAGATACCTAATTCTACCTAAATATTTTCCTAATATTGTCTAGAATAAGTAGTAAAAATTTCAACAATGTACCTTTAGTGGCTCTCAAGATATATAAAATCTTGTATTGAAAAACGTTAAATTTCAATGTTGCGGAAAACCGCGTTTGAATAAGAAGGTGTCCTATGATCTTGTAGCTATCGTAAAGAGCAAAACCCCTTGGTTATAGCATATAATAACATTCATACATGGATTATATCATACTTTTTGGATGTAATAGGGTCCAATGTACAAAGAAATGTAAAAAAATATTTTACCATTTTTCATGATTTTTACCTATTTTCAGTGGCAAATCCCCTTAATGCGCTAATTATAAATTAAACTTAAAACACTCGTAATCATTCACTTATCAACAATCATGAATCATCAAAACAACGCCATTACGATACCGATACACGCTAATACGCTAACATAAAAGAGTGCAATACAACGTAGTGCTATGCTCTAGGATAAGAGTCAGAAGGGAGGGAAGGGAGGGGGAAGTTTCTTGTTGTGACAATTGGCGCTGCGCGCTTGCTTATCTCATCTCGAGCATGAGTGAGTCGTGAAATGAAACCCACAGGCGCCGCGCCGTACGTTGCCGAATGCCGAGCGTCAGCTCACTACAAAATCGAAACTGCAAATGGAGTCCTTGAGTTGTAGTGCTGTACAAATATACACATTTTGCAAGTGCTGTTGGTACAAACAGAATAAATGCCTTTATTGTGGTATACTTGAACTCTGAGCGAAAATAAACAAAATTACGTTGTTCACGTAAAAAAAATTGTTCCGTTGGCGCCACGGCGCCACTTTTTCGTGGCGCCATATGCGGCCGCGTAGTTCGCGTATGGGTTAAACCGGCCCTGTCTGTGACGTAGGAAGTGGTGAAGGAAGTAGTAAAGGAGAGCAGTCCGGAGAGTGGGAACTTTTTATGACGATTAGGTTAAGGTATCTGCAATCCTAAAATGCTATGGGAAGGGAGGGAAACAGGTCCGTGACGTAGGAAATAGTGAAGGAAGTAGTAAATGCGAGCAGTCCGGAGTTGGGGATCTGCAAGCCTAAAATGCTATGGGAAAGAAGGGAAACAGGTCCGAGACGTAGGAAGTGGTGAAGGAAGTAGTCAAGGCGAGCAGTCAGGAGTGTGGGAACTAAACACCTCGACATAGAAAATTGTGAAAGAATTAGTAAAGGCTAGCAGTGTGGAGTTAGGGGAATGTTTGTGGAAATTAAATTAACGTATTTCAAATACTAAAATGCTATGGAAAGTGATGAAAACAAGTCCACGATGTAGGAAGTGGCTTAGGAAATAGTAAAGTATGAGCATAATGTGAGAACCGTCTGTGACAGTTAGATTAATGTATCTTTAATCCTAAAATGCTTTGAGAAGGAAAGGAAACAGGCCCACGACGTAGGAAGTGGTGAAGGAAGTAGTAAAGGCTGGCAATGCAGAGTGGGGGAACCGTTTGGGCAGTAAGATAAATGTATTTAATACTTAAATGCTATGAGAAGGGAAGGAAACAGGCCCTACGATGTAGGAAGTGGTGAAGGAAGTAGTAAGGCTTGCAGTGCAGAGTGTGGGAACTGTCTTTGGCAATTACATTAATGTATCTGCAATCCAAAAATGCTATGGGAAGAGAGGGAATCATGTCCACGACGTAGGGGGTGGTGAAGCAAGTAGTAAAGGTGAGCAGTTTTGAGTGTGGCAATGGATTAATGTATCTGCAAAGCTAAAATGCTATGGGAAGAGACTGTAGACTGTAGGTTAAAATGATTACGAAGCATGAATCGATACATGCAATCGTTTACAATATAAATTTACAACTGAGTTGACAACAGCCCATTTTTACTCCATAGAGGCTAAAAACGATTTTTACTCCCTAAAGAGTAAAAATGCTACTTTAGACCAGCAACGCATGTATTAAAAACGACTGTTTTCACTGCAGTATGACAAAAACAATATAATATGAACCCTTGATGAGTCCGCTCAATTTTGTGGATGCCTCTGCGAACGCCACCTAGTAATTTTCAATTAAAAATATGACATTTTTACACAACATAGTTGTATTATATACAGTTTTACCAGCTCGGATTTTTATTTTATACCACCACTGTTTTATTCTATGCACTGTAAATCTGGAGTTTCAAAATACTGCATTGTAAAGTCATATACAGATGAAACGTTGAGTAAAAATGGGAGTCTTTAATAGAGGATTACATCAATAGACATAGGCCCATTGGTCCATGTACAGACTTAAGTTGTTACAAATTTGTTGGCAAAACTCGTAGTTAAGACGAATGATAGATTGCCAAAAGCTGGCATTTACTCAAATTTCAAGAACTAATCGAACACCAAACCCCAAACTTCACCGTATAATCTATTACCGATTAGCGAATCATCCCCGTACTCATCACTAGAATATCATCCGAAAGGTCTGCTTTTGTTACCCAACAAACGAAACGAAACGTGCCCCTTGAAAGCGAGCGGGGAAGCGTCTCCAACAACAATCGGCATTTCGGAAAATCGCACCACAATGAAATGGGTCTGTAATTTCTTAGTTGAAAAGTGTTTCCTTAATCTCGGCCGGGGCGGCCCACAAAGGAGCTCAACCCTCCTGAATGGCAAATCAGTGTTGTAAGTGTGTGCGTGTGTGTGTGTGTGAGCACGTGCGCTAGGACCGTGGGAAGGAATGCGTACTCGCCTACCAACTGACGCGCACCTGCCGACCCCCCCTCCCCCCGATGACTACCTTGTCTGTGCTCTATTACCGATGGTAAATACACTGCGCACACTCAGTCCCAGCACGGATTAGGTTATCCTAGATGTAGCGCATTGAGGGGTTGGGATGGATTCGTAATACTTCAATTTGTGATACCGAATTAATTTGTGTCCCCGAGTTCAAATATCACCTATCACCAATGTAATTTTGATATTTGATGATGATGTGACATTGGTGGTTCAAAGCAACCAGATAATAAAGAGGTCTTTCCATCTTTCCAACTGGTGTAGAAATAGGCATGGTTTCGAGTTCAAATCACGACGAAAGATCAATAGGTTTTGGATATGTGGTCATTCCGTTATATTGATGGTTCAAGCCAATTTCAAGTCACGTTTGTCTATTTGGAAAAGATTACCTTAGGTGAGGAGAACCTTCTCTGTAATGGAGAGCTCTCTCATTTTAAACGCAAATGACACAAACCAACACTGGTTAGATACTGGAGAATACTAGAATCAAATACTTAATAGCTACAATTATGAAACAACAAATGTGCAATCTACGTACGGTCAACTCAAGTGCAATCAAACGTTGGTTGATTTTATTTTAGTTTTCACTTGGCTATTTTTATTTGATTGCTCCAGGAGTGGTTTAAAGTTCCGAGGATGCGCTCTGCAAAAACATAAACAGAAACTGTCACCATGATAGAAACCAGGACAAAACTCAAGAACCAATGTATAAAAAATCGGTTCAAGTGGGTTGTTTTGTTGTTTTGCAACAATGTGTGAATGGGGTCTTGAACTAAATGCTTGAACTTATCTTTTCGCAAAGACAGGCACTTCAACACCATTAAAGGTATTACCTCCATCAGCTGACCTTTGTAAACATTATACGATAACGTTATCTTAACTTGTTATATAGGAAAGTGCAGCATTGTTTTCCACTATCATGACAGTATTTCGTAATTCAAGTAATTTATCTTATTTTTTTCTCAGATTGAATGAGCGAAATAATTGAACATTTTTCCAGTTATGCTTTGATTTCAATGTGGACACCTGATAATTCATGTTTAAACCCGATTTATGACCAGCCGTATACTTTAGATTACAATAATTCTTGGTCACAGAATAACACAAAGGTAGCTTTAACAAGTTTCTTCGATCTCATATCCGACTAAAAGCCATTGTCTTCGTAGACTTTGATATCTGCAAGACTACTGTAGGTAGACTATCTTGTTGTGAAATCGCAAGTTTGTTGTGATGTGTTTCATGTATGGTTACCTATTTTTATTTACTGTAAATAGACTGTAAAGCGCCTTCTTTTTCGTACTGTGCAACCGTTAGTTTTAAAATACATATACTGTACAAAATCTTTGCATTGACAAAAAACTGTCACGTTTTGATAAATTTTCTCCACATGACACATAATTATGATAAATCTACTCGTAAAAGAGCATTATGAACCATACCACTAGTCGACTAGTTTCTGACTGCAGAGTAGGAACACAACAGAGCCTCCTCAACTTTTCTCGTCTGGAAGCAGTGTCTGATTACAAACTTACCTCACCCCACCTCTTTATTATCCTCGGCTACTATTTGGAAACACTTAGAAAGTCCGCTGCAGGCCACCGTTGCTTCTGCGCTCTGCAATTATTTTGTTGTTCTTGCGTTTATTTTGCTCCACGACCATGGAAATTGTTAGGGTTGGTCTGTGTTTGGGCGAACAGTGTTTTGGCTGATGAATTACGTATGTAAATCCAATAAGTATTGTGATTTATGGTACCTATCTTCCTTTTGAAGTTTTGGCGTTTAGTGTGCCTAAATGGTAGGATACTGTTTATTTAGAGTTAGTTCTCAAATACTTATTATTATTATTATGCACGGTGATGGGAGTTAGAAGCGAAAAATAACTAAATATATTTTTTTTGTGTTTTACATGTCAATGGATTTTTTACGCTTTGAAAGGGAGCTGTCCAAACCCCGGTCGTGTAGTTACTATCTAACGTGGACCTTTTTGTTGGATAACAATAAAAGTAAAGCCCAATGACAATCAAATAATGTTTTCACTGAGTTGACTTCATATTTGGGCCCGTACTATATACAGGAGGTTTTATAGCTTATACTACTTAAAGATTAACCTTAAGGTTCGAAGGATTTGTCGTCTGAAACCTCAATCACCAACTATTAGCGTTCTTGCGCTCCCCCCCTGCAAACTTACGCTTGCGCAAACCCTGTCTTAAGCTGGTTCTTACACATACTTCGGTATTTGAAAGTACATGAAAATACTCAAACATTAAAAAAGTCAACATTGCAAATCGGTAAAAACCTCCCCAACTAAAATCTTTACACCGACCTGTTTACTAGAATAAATTGAGCAACGTTCTTGCAAGCAAGCAGTAAACCGTCGAAGACGATATAAACCTAGTGTAGTGTCAGCCTTCGGATTAATGCCTCGGTTGACATCGGATTGACATTATCGTCTGTCGGATACATGAACGAGACTTTCATTATCTGATCGAGCGGGCGTCCATGAGTAAATGAGATTTAGGTTAAACGTATGTAGGCATTATTTAATGGCCAAGTTATATAAATACACAGGTTGCTAGCTACATGCTCAGTTTTTGTGATCATTTCCCTCATTCAGTGAGAATCAGGTTTTCATGAAAACTCTTAGATTTTTTTCTTGTGTGGTGGTTTTTTGCGTGCACTTGTTTAATTGATTAAGAGTAAAATAATTTTATGTAAACTTTTCATGGTGTTTATAAGATACAGTATAATATGTAGTGGTCGTATAACAACTAGAAGGCCACCAGTTCGATCTTGAGAAAAGTCTAATGTTTTTTATTATTCTAGACTGCTATAATCATCATACTAATATTATAAATGAGAAAGTTTGTGTGTTGTTTGTTTGTTTGTTTGAAGTTCAATCACGCATTAACTACTGGTCGGATTGTGTTGAAATTTGGTATGATGATAGCTCACATTCCCGATTAACATATAGACATATTATTACCTCAAAAATCCTTTCGGGCTCCGCCCCAGCGGCTCTGGAGATTCCCATGTTAACCTTATGAGTATTCATATTTAAAAGGAATTAAATAATTTTGCCAGCTGTTTCAACTACACAATTTGTTTCTATGATATTCAATAGCATTAAAAGGTTATACGGTTTACCAACAGGGTGCAGCACCATTAGTTCTTATTTGAACCAAGCAGCAACAAAAACCTGAGTGTGAGAACTTACTTCTTTCTATTGTTAAGGTAAAGTGGTTGAACATTATAACTACGGCATATGTTCTATATAGGCCTACTATAGTATACCGTAGATTATAGTAAACCAAATTTTCTCAAAACGTGTACTTTCTCATTGCAAATGCAAAGCACGAGTGAGTATATAACTACAATAAGCATTGTATATCAACCCCGTACGAAGGACGAATACTCAGCTAGTCTTCTATAAAATTAAGGAACAGCCTTGTCGTAGTCGTAGTAAATACTGTATGATTGA
>NW_026542596.1:9610144-9639203 GCF_028750875.1 Macrosteles quadrilineatus | reverse complement strand
TGAAAATCTTAGCAAATTTTCAAATAACATTTTTTCACATACATGATTTTCCACTAAATCCTTTATTTACATGGTAACTTAAACGTTATTGTTGACATATTTTAAATTTCAATCTTCAAGTTGCAAAACTACTAATTATAAAATTTAAATGAACAATTTCTTTCAAATAAATCACAAAATACATAAATCCTTCAAATCTTCACTTACAATAAATCATCAGCAACACTAACATCAGCTGTTATAAACTCTAGAAATATTGTTGTGCCTTATTAATAGTCTTTTAAAATATTAAATAAGAAACAATATCTATACTATAAATATATGATTATCAAAACATCAAGGACTAAAACATATAATAGTAAATACAGTATCTGTGTAATTGTATCTCTGTTTCTACTCTACAAAAATATCAACGAACAACATAATATACAAACGACGATTACTAGAAAAATGCCGCTATATGGATCATAAACATAAACAAATGACGTTTTAGGCCCGAAAATAAACATTATTTAACATTGCTTAAATGGAACTGCCTAAACATATGTTCAATGCTATTAGTATAGGATTCGGGCCAACAACGTCATTTGTTTATGTTCATGCATGATCCATATAGCGGTATTTTTCAAGTATTCGTGATACAAACCAGGTCTGTTATTCAGTTCCACACTCCATTCATTGCCTTTACTTTTTACGCTTACGATTGATTATGTAAACACATCAACAGACATTTTATTGATCTTAGGAACAAAATAACACTTTGTACAGCTTAATTTAAGATATTTTCTTGGTTTAATTTAATCAGTTATAGATGGCAATAATTGGTTTACCAGTATGTATACTCTAATCATACGAAATATGTGGTAATAATTTAACAGCTTATTGTTATGTTGTTATTTAATTGAATTTTCTTTGATTAATTGTTGTTGTTAACAATTTGCATTTGTGTTTGAAGTGTGTTCCTTATGTTAAGTGTGTGATTCTAATATTATGTGCTTCATCTGTTTCATACCATTAATATTAGCGAGTAAAGTGGTGTATGGATTTCATAACCATTAATTTACTAGGGACCGTTGTATTTAACCACAACGGGCTCTGTTGCTAGTAAACAATGAACCGACATTAAATTCCGAAATTCATAAATCGGAAAACATTGATTATTTGCAGTTCTTCAACTTCTTTATTAGCAAATTTCCCTTTAGGGAAGTAGCTATTACCGTAGGTCACATGGTAAGACCTAGGCCCGGGACCGATTTACTTTTTCATTTTGATGCCCCCAAAGGCCAAACACCCTATTCGTTCAAATATTAACTTGAGTAATCTTTGTCCAATTTTGATAAAATTTTGTTTGAAGGTGTAAGGCAGGATAAAATTGAATGAGTTCGCGAACCAGCAGGATCGGACCATGGGAACGAGGTTTAACGGGGGGTAAAAATGGGGGGTTTCTCAATTTTCACTCTTAAACACAAAGTTTATATCTTTTTCTCCAGACCTTTTTAAAGAGCTTAAAACAAATAATCACATATAGTGTTTTTAAACAGTTATTGGTAACGGAAAAAATTATATAAAAAAAATTATTTAACATTCCATTGTTAAAAGGTGTACATTGTCTTGTTCGTGGATGTATTTTGATTCAACTTGGCAGATTTATTTATTTTAAACTAAGCTATTTATATTTTAATTAAAAAACCTACTTTATTAGTTTCCCTGTAGCAGCAAACCTAGGTACTCGTTAAACATTACAGTAATTGTTAATTTAATTGATTAATTGGAAATCAATCCAGGCAAATGGAAATTCACTTAGTTGGGAGGTTTACGGCAGCGGGGGTACACTTAATGGAATTTGATTCAAGAACATATAATAATATTAGAAATGGAAAATGTGTTGTAATTTATACTTTTATAAAACATGAACATTGTTTATTGATTAAAAATTAATTTTGGATGATAGTGGTGATTAATAGTGACCTAAAATATTTTTGCAAACACTCATAGATAGAAAATGTTTAAATACCGAACAACAATAAGGTGTAATATGTACTGCTTTAGAATGGATAAATAAAACAATTGGGTTCTGATAGGATATAGTCATAAAGCCCTGTTACCGCGACAATCTCTCCACCAGAAACAGGATACTCCTTTCACCGAGAAGTTACATAAATTTATCTTAGTGAATTTATCTTATGTCTCTGAGATACTAAAAGCCCACAATATTAAGCAATCCACGAATATTAAGCATAAAGTTATATTACAACTAGTAACCCGCGGGCTTTGTCCCATTTAACTTCTTAATTTTCAAGATTATCTCGTTCGCATGGCTCAATCACGTCCTGGTTGAAGTTTGTTCGCTACGCTCACTCACCTTTAGGTTGGAGCTCACGCTTTTGAGGAGGGATTCCTTCCGGAGCGTTGTGGCAAAACTGAACATTTAAGTATGGTCGGTTCAGCAATGTGTATGTGATGTATCATCACAATATTGTATTTAAACGGACACTATGTAATTATAGGCAGGGGGAACCTTATGGAATGATACGGTCTTACCAGCATCTGCGAGTGCTTAATAATTAAATTATTAGTTTATAAGCCAATCATTGGTCTCCTCGGGTCAGAGACACAACTCTCGGCTTTTAAAAGAATATTATGGATCTATAGATTGTAAAACACAACACTTAACAACTCACCATGACAAAAAGCGGTGTAGTCGTGTAGCTACTCAAAAATCACTGCGAGTGTCAACGGATACAGTAAACTCATAGTAAACAAACCCGGCTTTAAATCGCGACAATTTCTATTAGTTTATAATTTATAAATGATAATTTCCTTTAACTAAAGCTAAATTTGTTTTTTGTACTTTGGTAATTTGAGATTATTGATTAATATAAATACACCTCTCTAAATTTAGGCTCAGAGACACCTAGTGGTGACTAGACGAACTGTTGCGCGACTTAGTTAGTGCGATACATGCTATTAGCGCTAGCGTAGTCGTCAAACACAGTACATTGTCGATGTGAACGCGAACATCATATGGCCCATAGTATACAACGGATTATCTATATTGCAGTTAATTAAACTTTATAGAGGTAACTGAATTTGACATAAAGTTTAAGTGGTATAATTTCCTCACAACATCAACAATTTCCAACTCACAGTTACAACAATCTTCCAATTCAAAAGCTGAGCTCAAAATATTCAAAAATAAAATAGTAAAACATTATTCTTTATCGTTAACGTCCAATGTTGCTATACTCCGCACCAAAGCTGGTGGCGGCTGAGGAATTAGGACCGCCAGGTAGGACTACATAGTTCGGACCTGCTCACCGACCTGGCCGTCCTAATCCCTCAGCCGCCCCCAGCTTTGGCGCGGAGTATAAGAATATATTTCTTTTATTATATTATCATTATTTCCGAGGGACCGAGACCGAGCCATGGCTCGATATACCTATAGTATTGATATACAACCACAGGTTAATGTAGTGGCATTCAGCTACAGTAGCATTAATACAGCGTTAAGGGACGTGATTTATTCCTTGGTACTAAACTTAATCTTTCTTTAAATCAAAGTAAAGCTTTAATGAACATTGGGCTTACTCTCTAAACACTCTAGAACGATGGATTAGTTTTATAGGTACGATTCAAGCGTATATTGTTTACTATACAGATTATTGTAATACACCAACTTTAGCACTAATTCTACTGAATACATTACATTACATTACATTTTTTTACATTACATTACATTATTTGTCATGAGAGCCGAAGCCCCCTGACTACATACCCGGTACCTATCGTGAGACTTACCCGGGCCCCATGATGTAGGCCGAAGCTTACGCATCAACCTTTTGCACATCATGGGCGGATGACTTAAGGTCATCAGGCTCACCGGCTGCCGAAGCAGACCCTTCGGAAAGAGGGTTGCCCCTCAATCCTAACCAGGGTTTCCGGCTACTTGTTTAAGCGTCACTCCACCTGGGTTCCACTAGGTCGGGACCTAGAGGACCATGGTAGAGCGCCCCGACGCATTTAGTGCAAGTAACACTCGGGACCTATCTAATCCCTGACAGGCAAACCCGCCATCAATAGCCAGAAGGAAGGGGACCGTCAGCACGCTGACGGGGGGAACCCCAACCTCCCATTTACACCACTACCCGATCGAGGCCTTACCCAGTTGCTGGGAAACCAGAGATACCCAGAGCGATAGATCCCCAGATACCCCTGGCGGGCTCGGACCCAGCACCCGATTTACTTCGTTTGCCCGTCAGACCCAACATCACTGCCAGGCCATCAGGGTTGCCCAAAAGGAGGCAGGTATAGAAGTGGGACCCACCCGGATGAACCTATCCACCAGAGGTGGCGACACCCTTGACTCAATTGAGGTTCCGGGAAGAACCCCCCACACTCAAGATAACCATACCGTCCGTGCTCAGAGACAGGGATTGGTTTGCATAAATGCCTACAAACCGTTGCCCTCACACTGCGGAAAGTTACGTTGCCCTTGAGTGTCCCCGTGAGCTACGGGTACTTGCCCGTTTTCACCTCCAGGAAAGGTTACTTCCAAAGTCGAGGATTTGCCACACTGAATGCTGGTCGCACACAACAAGCAGGCCGAAGCCCAAAGAACCACAGACACAGGTAGGTTAGAGAATATGATGCACTTCCATCTCTCCTAGAGCTAAACACCCCTCCATCCTGGATAAAGGAATGTCACTGGGACCCAATGCCCAGTCGTCCATGTCTGTGGCCTACTTGAAAATGCCGATACCAACACCGAGCATTTACCTCCCCTTTGGGGGCTCTACTGAATACAACTGTCCAGATAAGGGTAATTATAAAAAGATCGCATAAAAGTTGTAAAATATATGACTAAAATAAGAGTGAAACACTAAGTCGACGCCAGTGCAATCAAACGTCACAAACACGAAACACTAAGTCGACGCCAGTGCAATCAAACGTCACAAACACGAAACACTAAGTCGACGCCAGCACAATCAAACGTCACAAACACGAAACACTAAGTCGACACCAGTGCAATCAAACGTCACAAACACGAAACACTAAGTCGACGCCAGTGCAATCAAACGTCACAAACACGAAACACTAAGTCGACGCCAGTGCAATCAAACGTCACAAACACGAAACACTAAGTCGACGCCATCGCAATCAAACGTCACAAACACGAAACACTAATCAACACTTACTCTATTTTCCTCTATATCGAGTAATATTCAGTGCGTAATAGTGATGTGTGTATCGATACGTGGGAGTGTATCGATATGCCCGTATCGATACACCTATAGCCAATATCGTATCGAATATCGTATTGTTTATTTATTAATATAAATCTTATTTTTATGATAAGAAATTTGTCTTCCCATCTTCCTCCCCTCAAAAGTAGTAGTGGAAATTTGATATTTTACCCTAGCATCTTCAAAAACACTGATAAAACATGTAGTTCAGGACCTGACTAGGGTTCTGTGTGCATGTCGTGTATAGAGATTTTTGGTTTTGCATTTCAATATAGGTGTCTTAGAAAGTGTTTTCCACTTGGGTGTCAAGTTCACACCTGGTACGTTTTCGAGCTATGACGTCATCAAGATGGCGGCTCGGCAATTTTTAAATGCGTATATTTCGCAAACCGTTTAACGGATCGGGATGATTCTTTTTTTGTTTGAAAGATATTTTTACAAACTATCTTTTTTGTATTTACACATTTGTTGTAAACTTGAATATTCACCGCACAATATTGAAAAACGTAGTTTTTATTGTTATTATATTTATTGTTTTGCTTATACTTCTTAACCGCTGATAAAATCAAATACCACCCTTTGCGAAAGTTGTAGATAATTCTATACCCTTTCCAATGATACCAAACAATATGTGATTAGACCTAAAAATAAAGCAAAGAGATTGAATAAACCGTAAAAAACACTGAAAGTGGTGTACGGCCGGGAAAGATTAGTCCTGGACATGACTAGGGTTCTGTGTGCATGTCGTGTATAGGGAATTTTGCTTTTGCATTTCAATATAGGTGTCTTAGGAAGTATTTTCCACTCGGGTGTCAAGTCCGCGCCTGTTTCGTTTTCCAGCTATGACGTCATCAAAATGGCGGCTAGGGCAATTTTTAAATGCGTATATTTCGCATACCAATTAACGTATCTGGATGATTCTTGTTTTGTTTGAAAGATAATTTTACAGGAAATGTTTTTTGTATTTACAATTTTGGGTACTTTCCTGTTAAAGGGAACATTCATTATTATCGATGATTTTTTTCTCGATATATCGATGTTTTTGTTTTTCGATCCATTACAAATTGACAACAACTGATCTTGTTTAGGCTAAAATAGTCTGTTATATGGATTAAGAAATGAAACTGTTCTAAGCTAACCTAACATAACTAACCAAACTTGCTGTACCATTTAAAAAATTTCGTTTCGGTTTGAATATAAAAGGCAAGTTATAAACACGGAATTTTTCAATGTTACAGCAAGTTTGGTTAGTTATGTTAGGTTATTTTTTTAGAACAGTTTCATTTCATTAATGTTTGTTGATACTGAACAATATTTTTCGTAGCTGTCAGCTGATATGTTTCAATTTGTTAATATCGATATATCGAGAAAAAATCATCGATAATAATGAATGTTCCCTTTAACAGGAAAGTACCCAATTTTGTTGTCAACTTAATATTTATCTCACTATATTGAAAAACGTGGTTTTTAATATCATTGTTTTTGAATTTTTCCTCATACAGTAACTTGTTAAACGCTTATAGAATGAAATAACTACCCATTACAAAAGTTGTAGATAATTTTATGCCCTTTCCAACGATACCAAACAATTAATGTTTGAAACTAAAATTAAAGCCAAGAGATTAAATAAACCGTTAACAAACACTTAACATGGTAGAAAGTCCGGAAAATATTGCGGCTGGAACAATTCTTCAAATGCGTATATTTCTCATACTGGTTAACGAACCGGGATGATTCTTTTTTTGTTTGTAAGATATTTTTTAAGCTTATCTTTTTTGTATTTACACCTTTGTTGTTAACCTACTATTTGTCAAAAAGCTATAAGCAAAAGTAAAATAAAAATAACAATTAAATGTACATTTATTAATATTGTGGGATAAACGTGCCCATTTGATCCAATATAACTTGAGCCGCGCGCGACACATTTTTTGAAGCTGCGATTCTAAAAAATGTCGCGGGTATTTAGAGAGCTCCGAGTCGCTCGCGCGGCAGTTTGTCGCTGTCGCGGTGCATAAATGCTCCCATTTAACTCAATAGAACTTGAGTCGCGCCGCGACACGCGACACGCGACTGTCGCGGTGCATAAAACCAGCCTAAGGCATTGCAGTCCTGGGTACCAGCACGACCACAGGACTTTTGTTACTTTTCTCTACTACGAGTACATTTGTTCTTTCTTTTAAGTACAACATATTTAATCTATGTTGTACACCCTGACTGACCTGTGGGCATGGCACACCCGCAGCAGTACCCGTGGACCACGGCGTCGTCCAGGCGACAGTGGTGCGGAGGACAGGAGTCCGGGTGTCCACAGTTGGGGCGAGGTCCGAGGAAACGACGAGCAGCTGAAACAAATTTGAACACGACTACGATCAGTGCTTGGAAAATGTTCTAGAAGAAAAGGTAGCAAGGATTATTGAGAGTAGTGACAATATGGCAAAGAGACATCACTTTAGGCACGTTTTCCCCATAAGAATAACATGGGGATCATTTTTTGGCCACCAAAACCAAAAATCCTGATCTTTGCCTAAATATCCCTATATAATTGTCAAACCTTATTCCTTACTTATTCCCCATAAATATATTTGATATTAAGCTAAAAAGCTATTTCTTATATTTATTGACCCTTACAAGTGTAAATTTAGAGTAGATATAATACCAGAATATGACCCCACTTTCGGCGTTTTAGAGGCACTTTTAGAGCACTTTTTATAGGGGAAAAATGAGAAAAAAATGGAAGAGTTTTTTTGGCCACTTTTTTTAAAGACCCAGCTCTCGACCTATACACCCCTATATAAATTGTCTACTTTTTTAATACTGAAAAACATGTCTGGAAATGGTGAGCTTTTTTTAGCCACTAATTCCAAAAATCCTGCTCTCGACCAATACAAGCCTATATTAATGTTCAATACCATTGTACAACTACATTACTATTTCAAATCCACATCCATTCCCATGTATATTTTCAAAATCATGTGAGGTTTGTGCGTTTGGCTCATGATGTGCTCCCTTGGACATCCTTAGTGGAAATCCATGAGTTCTGGCTACTTGGGAACCCAAGCCATTTGACATACAACGAATCACCCTTTCTCCTAATTACCTTCTCTACCAAATACATGTCCTTATACTTGGTCTTTAACAACTCCTCTGTATAGAAGCCTCCCCTGATTATATTGCCATTTTCATCTTTCAAGATATAAGTCACAGGCTTTGTATTCTTAACTTCTGCTATTGTAAATAGTTCCCCTGTCCAATTTGGAGTATAACCTTTACTAAAAACATGTTTATACTTGGAAATCCTTACGCTATCACCTACCTTATATCTTGGCTTTTTAACTTGCACTACTTTAGAAGTCCTTTCATGCAACCTCTCATGCACATATTTACTATTCTTAACATTCACTTGGTTAGGCTTCATTCCTATAGATCTATGCACTTTATTATTATATTTTCGAATTAACTTTGGAAGTAAATCCAACCATTTATAACTCCCCTGAGCACTAAATTCCCTATATAACCAATTCTTTAAAGTTCTCTGAAACCTCTCTACAATTGCAGCCTTAGTTGTAGAAAATGTGTGATAGTGATTAATATTTAATTTTTTCATTAGTTTGCTAAAATATTGATTAAAAAATTCTTTTCCATTGTCAGATTGAATGTTTTTAACCCCCTTTGGTAGAATGGTTTTAATGGCTTCTGTAACCACTAACCCTGTCTTATTCTTTAGTGGAGCAGCATAAGCTTTTTTAGAAAATGTATCTATTAAAGTTAAAATATATTTATTGCCAGAATTTTCTCTAGCATAGTTTTGCATATCAACTAAATCTATTTGTATGGTTTCGTTTATACCCAATACTTTAAAAGACCTTCTAATGAAATTCTTTCTTGCAGGCTTATGAAGCTCGTATGCAATTTCATTCATTTTTTATAACATCATCCTTTCCTGTAACTCTAAATACATCACCATTAGCCCCAATCAATAGATTATCTTCCATTCTTTTAAATACATAGTTTTCTGGTATATATGGTCTATTATCTATATACTTAAATCCACTCAAAGATGTGGGGTCAGCAACTAATAAATCAGGATTATATTCCATCAAATTAAATTTTTTTTCTCCATATACAAATTTTGATCCATCATAATGCATAGATTGTGACATTAGACAAATATCATCCAAATGTTCCCCCTCTGGTAGATTTCTTATGAATTGTTTTTTGGCATCCCAACATTTTTCTTTTTTATCAAAAGTTATAGTCTGTTCTTTTATAACACAGTCAGTGTCATCAATGGCAGGTTTAACACGTACTAACCTTTTATTATTAAAACTCCAATAGCCTGCTTCCATTTTTGGAACTTGTGAAACATTCACAGCATCTTTACTATCTGTACCTTCCATCAAATTGCTAAGTTTCTGTTTCTTAGCATTCCAAACACCATTCTCTGATTCTAAAAATTCATAATTATTATCATCTTGTACAAATTTACCATCTTCTTTTCGTATTAAAGTCTGTTGTAAAGTGGGCACATCATTTAAACTTTCACCCTTTTCTACATTAGTAATTTTCTGTTTCTTAGCATTCCAAACACCATTCTCTGATTCTAAAAATTCATAATTATTATTGTCTTGTACAAATTTACCATCTTTTCGTATTAAAGTCTGTTGTAAAGTGGGCACATCATCTAAACTTTCACCCTTTTCCACATTGGTAATTTTCCGTTTTTTAGCATTCCAATTTTTATTCTTGGATTCTAAAAACTCATATTTAGTTTTACCTTGTAAGAAGACATCACCTTTTCTAGTTAATGTCTGTCCCAAAGTTGATACATCATCTACAAACTCCCCATCTTTAACATTACCAAGTTTACGGTTTAAACCATTCCAACTATCGTCTTGTAAATTTAAAGTAGGTTCACTACTAGCCCTGGGTTCTGCAGGCTTATTATATGGATTATATAAACGATAAAATTTATCTATAAACATATTTTTATTTAATAAATAATTCCACTTTCTCTCAATTCCTCAATAATGGAATCTATTTCATTATCCACTCCTGAGTTACCGGCTTGGCGACTTAGCCAAAGAAGTCTTAACCTATCTACAAGCTCATTAGGATCATCCCAATAAATATAGTCTATTTTCTTACCAGTCACTTGTCTCAAACCTTCACCAACAGATTTAAAAAGAGGTTTAATTATATTAAGATATTTAGTATGTCTATTACTTGAAATTGGTGCACCATCTTTGTAACTCTTTAAATGTCCATTTGTAGCTTCCAAAATTTCTTTATAATTTTGCAAATCAGCCGGAGTATAATCCTCAGGTTCTTTTAAAGTTAACAATTGCCACAAACCTTTTGTCCCCTTGTAGGTTTTATTTGCAATTGTAACATCATCATTGGCAATATCAACTTCCTTATTTCCAATAAAAAATTTATTTGCTTCTCGTCTAATACCATATGTAGTGTCTGTCATACTACTTTTACTGAGGTAATTTCCTAAATAGTCTGATGCTAAAAGACCAAAATCTAATTTCTGTGGAGTAGATTGTTGTAATGGTTGCAATCTTGGTATTATTGGTATTCTAGATGGAGTCATTGGGAGAATCTCCATTCGAGGCCTCTCTGTTTTGGCGATTTTTTTTAATTCTTGTAATGGCTCTATTAAAGGTTGGAATGTTTGAAACCTCTCTTCAGCCTCTAGAAACTTGCCACGTTTTAAAGCTCTATATTTCTCTCGTATTTGATTTGCAGAGTCAACCAATTCTTGTTGAATGTTTTTCATCTTTTATTTACATTTTATTTATCTCATTTGACAAAGGATTGTACTCAAACACTTTATCATGTATTATCAAACAATATGCAGATGTATTTGCTGGTACATTTTCTGCAGTTTCAATCTCTAATTTAATATCAACAATTCCTTCCTTCACCGTTTCGTTCTGTCTAGAACAGTCTATTACAATTAGTGGATATTTCTTCATAAACTCAGCCCTACTAATCATAGGATCTGGGATAGTATTATAGTAAGTCTCTCTAAACCTCATAAACATCTCATAAGCTTTAGAGACATCTCCATTTTCAAAGTCGAGATTTAAATCACTATAAGGATAATATTCAGAGTTTAGAAATACTTTGAGATTTTTTAACTTACAGTGATCAAATTCATCAGTTCTTTTTCGTGCACTATTATCCCTAGCTGTTTGGAAACCAAATATAATATACCTAGGCTTCTCCAAACTTGAAGATGTCTTTACTGACCATGTATGTCTTGTAGTATTGGGATATGATGGAAGTTCATGCAACTCTAAGCTTCTAAATGCAATTTGCAAATTTTTATTTTGCAGTAACATCTTTTGTAATTGTAACTTCTCCCCATCTGATGGTATTACATGTGGCATCACCCATTGAATTGAGTTAAGTGTAATTTTAGGAATCATATCAGTAGTGCCACTGGCTGGAGCACTAGTGGTTGTTAATATACAATTCAAATCATTTTTGGATCTTTTCAACACCAATTCTTGTTTGACATTTACTAATACCTTATTAAAATCCTCAAATACACCCATTAACAGTTCTAATGGCAAACATGTACTAAACTTGCCACCTTTATGGAACTCTTTTAAATTCGTGTCAGAATCAAATGCCACATTTGACAATTTAGTTGTTTTATTGTAAGAGCTCAATATTTTCATAAGACTAGAAATTCCTGGGTTTCTTACAATGTCTATTTCTTTACCTGCGACTTCATATCTAATTTCATCAAATAAGAATGCAAATGCATTATTTATAAAATGACCTTTATCATGATTTTCAATTTCTCCCTTAATATACAGATAACTCCTACACGGGAGAGTTAGCAAATCTTGATTATTAATACATATTCGAATTTCATCGGAATTATTTATTGCTAAAGTGTTGTGGGGAACATAGGAGTGATTTGTAATTTTAACCACACTATCGTCGAATTGGGATTTCCCTGTAACGTCTAGAAAATCTTCCATTTTTATTAATAGAAAATTTTAACTTTAGTCCTATTGACTTTAGGAACCTAGCATTTTGTACACTTATAGATAAATTCTTATAAATTCTCATATCTTTTTTATATGACAAGTAATTGTAGTTTCTTCTCCGTTAAAGTCAATTGCCTTGTCGTGCTGATCGGCAAATGTAATACTGACAACATCTAAACTTCTCTTATTTACAGGAAAATATATAATATTTCTTGGAACTTCAATAATTTTGTAGCCAGGAGGAGCTTCTGGATAAAAGCTATGTATGGTGTGTGATTTGTTGCCATTTAAATAGGACCCGTTTGCAATATTACATTTTACTCTAATCACATTTACATTATTAATGTTTATTTTATTTGTAGATTCAAACTGAACACCAGGAGTAGAAACACCTTTAAATCCCAATAAAACAGACCCTAAACATGGTTTTGTAAAATCAAACACGTGGCTAGAAAGTAATGTCGCTTTCATAGTTTTATTATTAGCTGTAAGGAAAAAGTCTGGGATTTGCTTTTGAATTTCCTTTGCAAGCTCAACCACCTCATATGTTCCTTCAGAAATTTCTATTGTAACTGGAGCTTTGTGGTCATAATAGAAAACATCATCACCTTCTCCAATGGTTAATTTGTTGCCTTTAAGTTGATTTAATTTTGGAATAAGCCCTTTGAATAAAAGTTTGACTTTAGTATTAATTAATGCTTCTCCATTCTTATGTATTATAACTTTAAGTTTACCATTTAATAATTGGTTTAAATCATCAACTAAGATCTCTCCCTTTGGTAAGGTTATTTTCTCTACTTTGTAATATGTTAAAGTATTTAGTGGTTTTTTAACATTAAATATAGAATTATAACTTTGAAAATCTACTAATCCAATTACATAATCATCATTTAATTCAATGGGAGGAAAGAACACTGACTTTAGCTCTGGCTCTGTACCCGAAAATGCTATAGTAAATGAATCCATTTTTATAAACAAAAATTTTTTATGAATGATAAACATAAAAGTCCACAAATGGAACTATTTAAATCTTGTATTTGATCAGTAGTATAGAAGATTTTATGTCCCTCAAAATATTTAATTACTTCTTTTGGAGGTTGGATTCCAAACGGGTCAAAATAAATTACAATATCTTTATTTTTACGATATGCTGTCCAATGTGTGCCAGATGAACTGTCTAAATTAACTATTCCGCACTCTTTTACTCTTGGTGTTAGATTTTTTAGCTCGTTTTTTAGGTACACCCCCCGGAAGTGAGGCACGTCTTTTGCGGCCTCTAATAGCTGGTAGTTGTCCATCTTTTTTATTAAATTTTAATCCCATTCCCATTTTTGCTTTTGCCTTCATTAAATTTGTCACGGCATAAGCAGCTGCTCTTTCAGCAAGATTTGCGTCCTTGGCCGTTACTCTAGTCCAAGCTAAGTCTGCTAATCTCATGTCTGCTTTGTTCCGAGCAGCAGTATCGGGATTATTCATGTAGAATATGTCATGCTCTTTACAATAAGAGTCTAGCTTATTTTTTGGAGGTACATTTTTGGCTAGATTTTGACGTATATTCGTTCCAGGTCCACAGTACCGATATGATGGTATGTGAAGTGGAAATGGAAGATTATTTATAAGAGTATTCAATAACCCTCGACCCCTGTAAGGCTTTAAGAATAAACCTTTGCCCTTTTTACATGTTTTCTTATTATTTTTCACCATTTTTATTATATAAAAAATGTCTTTTATTCAACAAAAACATAAATTTAAAATAGTACATACTAAGGAAAATATACCAAAGAAGTTGGGTCTATTTCCTACCAATATTCGATGTGTTATTTGTGGTCCAAGTGGAAGTGGAAAGACGGTTGTAATTTACAATTTAATTGTAAGAAAGGAAGGATTAAAATTTACAAACTTATATTTAATATCTAAATCTTTAGAACAAGAAAAATATAAAAAAATAATTGAAATATTTAATTTGTGTGACGAAGTAAAATTACACACGTTTACTGACTGTGAAATCACACCAAATGATGTAAAATCACAGTCAGTTGTTGTATTTGATGACATAAATAGTCCAAATATTACACAATTTTTCTCAATGGGTCGACATAAAAATATTAACAGTTTTTACTTGTGTCAATCTTACAGCAAAGTACACAAACATTTACGTGATAATGTAAATTTCCTAATATTATTCAAACAAGATGATTTAAATTTAAAACATGTATATAACAATCATGTTGGTAATGACTTTTCATTCAACCAATTTAGAAATCTCTGCCACCAATGCTGGGATAAAGCTAAATATGGCTTTTTCGTAATAGACAAAGAAAGGTCAAAAAATAATGGCAAATATAGATTTATGTTTGATCAATTTTATAATGACCAAGTGCAAGAGTATTGATACCATCTTCCAGAATAAACCTCTTGTCATCGTCAAAGGATAGTACTTTCTTGTTCATGGTCAAGGTTTGAAGATGATGATTTGTAGATTTAATTCTTGTCACATTCTCATAGTAATCTTGCCCAGTTGCAAGACAGTTCAAATAATGTTGATGTCTAAGGAGATGTTTAACTGTAGCACCATCAGCTCCTTTAGCTTTCTTCACCTCTAAAGCTTGCTTGTCTTCTTCATATAACCATTTTAGAGGAATATAAGAATATAGTTTTGGTCTTAAACCACAATATTCATACATAATATGACCATCTAATTCGTCTTTAAACTTGCCAGTGACTTTTTTATTTTTATCAGAGTATAAGAAATGGTCTTTACTATATCCAGAGGTATCAAAAAAGTGCAAGTCACATTCTATTTCCTTGTAAAAGTCCTCTGTAACTATAGAATACATTAAAGAATCTGTATCTGTCATAAGAAATCTTTTGTTCTTAAATTTTGACATATAATTATAGTGGAAATCATACATTATTACTTTACTGATATCCAAAATTGTCATTCCTAAATATATAGGTTTATTAAACTTTACAACTAATTTATTTAAATGTATAGCATGTAAATTGTTATCGAACTTTTTGCTACAGTCAAACCTTGGATTAGTGACATATTTTGTTAATAGTGACTCATCCTTGAGATAAATGTCACGAAACTTTCGTTGATTCATAATTGTTCGACCAAAAAGACTATTATTTAACAATTTATAAAAGTCTTTTTCAAAATCATTTTTAGCACATTTGCGTTTTTCAATATTAAAATTAATATAGGGTGCAAGCCATTTGGACTGTCTAAATTTTAAAATTCTATGGTATTTTGTAGCAACTAAACCCAATTCCTCATATTTTTGTAATGCTTTATAATGTAAAATATATTTAGTTTTGTCATTTAAATTAGGTATTAATTTGCCATTCATTTTCTCAGGTGCTAATGGATAGTCATTATGTAAATCGTGTAAGCTTTTATCATATTTTAAATCAACTTCTAAAATGTATCCAAACTTATCATTTTGATTGTATTTGTAGTCTATCTCATTAGTCCAACGAAATCCATCCACAGGCAGTGTCTCACACATTGCTGTAGAGTATAGTGAGTTACAGTCTAAATATATTAAATACACACTCTCTTGATTGGGGTCATAGTGTTCACCCATATATCTATTATTGGCTTTAGCGTAACGTGTGGAAATCATACTGACTCCTCCTCTGATTGCACTTTCTATGAACAAATGCATGTCAATATCTTGAAATAATTGTAATTTTATACCAGTCATTCTAAGACAGGCTTCCCATGTTAATCCAGGAAGTGAATACATATGTACGGGGTCAAGTTTGTAATCCTTTAAACACAGGTCTCTAAATGTCTCAAACACATCAGCCAGTAGCAATACATCTGTTTTAAGATATAAATCATGATATTCTTGTAAATTGTTTATATTAAAATGGGTCCAGACATTTTTAGCATGTTCATATTCAATGGGGGAGATATGTTCTTTAGTTAGAGTACTGTAAAATTTTTCAATTGGAGGTAGAGACTCTGCAAACTTATCTGGTCCCGTCATGTATTCATAGGGAAATACGCCTTTACGTTGTAGTAGTGGATTGTCTATGAATCTAAATGTATTTAAATTTGAAGCTAATTTGTATAATGGAAGGGGCAGAAAGTTATAGGAATCCAAAAATACTAAATCATCAACTGAAAATGAAATGTACTTTTCCATATCTTTGGCTATGCAATTTAATTTACGATCAAACTTTCCCAGGTGTTGCATTATTAAATGTCCATCGTAATTTTTCAAGTTATGGAAGAATACTGGTATTTTCTTTGTTACTTTATAGTTTAAATTACAATCATTGTGGGCAGCTCCACGGTATTGGCCATTCGAATGACAATGTTCCCGTACCCTATCAAAATATAGGGGCTTTTCGCAAATGTGACAATGTGTTGAGTTTTGGAAAGATGCCTCTTGCTCAGGAGTCATTACAAGGGGAATATATATCGCCATTTGACTTTTAATGAAGTCATAAGTCTCAAATAATCTTTCGAAAAACACATCCATAACATTTTCGCCACTATATAACTCTTCAGAAATAATCTTAGAATCTTTTACTACGACAAATGCAAATCCAGATGGAGTATGGTTGTTAGAGTTTATAAAACATTCAAAATCTGCATAAATTACAAATGGGGCTTTAAGTTGATATTTATAGTTTTTAAATTGTAATGTATCTTGTTTAGACATTTCCACTCGTTGGGCATCAAAGTTTTTACAATATGTTATATGACGCTCCAATTTATCATTAGTGTAAAAATGTTGTAAACACAGCTTACAAAAATGCTTCTTATGGTCGTGTTTTGTAGACCGCAGCATTAACCTATTAAAATCACGAATTAAACAATAATGTGATTTACGACCTTCTTGTAATAATAATAAATCTACATGAGTATTACTATTCAGTTTAGTTGTTTTTAATGGATATATACATGTATCATCTTCAACCCCAAATACATTAACACTTATATTATTTTGTTTTTCAAATTTATCTATATCAGCTAATTTCACAGGATACTTTATGTTTGACATATTCAGCTGACTTTCATGTGGTACATAATTGGAGACTCTATTAGCATTTTCATTAGAGTTCCTTGGATATAAAGCTGCTAATACCGACCAAAGAAAGCATTTATTATCATCATTTTTTATATTTAAAACTGCATGTTTCGATTTAATACTCTCTGGTGTAGGTATATATGACTTTGGAGTTAGGGGCTTATACTTGTAAACATGTAACTGCCAATATTTAGTATGGTCATATATCCATCCACTACCTTCCGCTTGATATTTGTGCATGGAAGCATCAATCTTTAAAAGTGCATTTTCAATTTGAGGCTTTAAATCTCTCTTCTCAATAGTTAAGGTAGTAAGGCTTCTAAAATCTGCAATACATTCTTTTTCATTGACTAATTGTCCATTTTGATCCATTGAATATTTTATAAATTTGATTCTCCTTACTAAAGTCCATTTTATCGGCAGAGGACAAGACTGAAGAGTATTTTTAAGGTCAGCTCTAATCGATTCACCGACAAATTTAATCATTGTATATGGACATTTGATACAAGAATTGGCGTGTCTTTTAAAATGTCCAACAACATTCGTTTTACAGAAATTACAAGTCTTGTGATTTTGTAATATATGTGATTTTAAAGCCGCGTTATTATCACAGATTAAATTGCAAACTTTACACAGTTTCACCTTCATTTTATGTATTACCTTGTAGTGGCGAATCAGGTTACTTTTGGTGGAGAGCGACACGGAGCAGTGTTGACAGGTGGGCCTCATGGTCCAGAATGAAATATCACCCGAATGTCACTTCTATTTATAGATTTTTCGAAAATTTAAAAAAATTTTAACCAGAAATTGTGAAATTTTCAAAATTTTTAGCTAGAAATTAAAAAAATTTAAACAATTTAACTAGAAATTACTTCAACAGGAGGTCACCCACCCAAGGCTTAATCAAGAGCTACCACTAGAGACGAGAAAACTGACCATGAGTCGGGAGCGAGAAGCCTGACCATAGGTCGGGAGCATGACCGGGAGCATGCCATGAGCCGATTTCGCGTACAAACCTCGCACTGTTAAGTTGATGATTTTGTGAATATACATGCGAATGGATGTGGGTTTGAAATAGTAATGTAGTTGTACAATGGTATTGAACATTAATATAGGCTTGTATTGGTCGAGAGCAGGATTTTTGGAATTAGTGGCTAAAAAAAGCTCACCATTTCCAGACATGTTTTTCAGTATTAAAAAAGTAGACAATTTATATAGGGGTGTATAGGTCGAGAGCTGGGTCTTTAAAAAAAGTGGCCAAAAAAACTCTTCCATTTTTTTCTCATTTTTCCCCTATAAAAAGTGCTCTAAAAGTGCCTCTAAAACGCCGAAAGTGGGGTCATATTCTGGGTTCACCACTACTCTAAATTTACACTTGTAAGGGTCAATAAATATAAGAAATAGCTTTTTAGCTTAATATCAAATATATTTATGGGGAATAAGTAAGGAATAAGGTTTGACAATTATATAGGGATATTTAGGCAAAGATCAGGATTTTTGGTTTTGGTGGCCAAAAAATGATCCCCATGTTATTCTTATGGGGAAAACGTGCCTAAAGTGATGTCTCTTTGCCATATTGTCACTACTATTGAGGAATCATTATACCATTGTCTTAGACTATTGCAAAGACCTATCGTCCTATAGTGCAATCTAAAGCCAGTGTGAAGTTTTCATGTTTCGGTTGATTTGAGTAAGAGAATGTTGACAGAATATTAGGCCTGAATATTCGGATATATTTGACCATTTGTGCTTCACTAATTGCAACACTAGAATACAAGAAATAGTCTACGAATAGATTATAAGATTTAGTATAAATAGTTATAAAGTTAATATAATAACAAGAAACAGTAGTAACTCCGTCCACACGGGGCGAGTTTTTAAGCTACACGCCGGCTTTTTTACACGCAGCTGGTAAGTAAAATAGCTCAGTGTGTACGACGTACACGCTCAAAGCTGTCAAAGCTGTTTGTAAAAAAACTCTGGAAAAAGACATGCCAACTTGCCTGGCTTTTGAGTGAGTAGGCGTGTAAGTCGCCCAGTGTGAACACAGTTGCTTGTGCTTGTGCGCATATTATTCAAATATGTCGGAGGATTTGGTTCTAACCAGCTTCTGAGCGAGTGGAAAAAGCGTCGTGTGAACGACTACAAGCGCACTCGCCGACTACACAGACGGTTGGTGTCTTAAAAAGTGAGATTTTCGTATAGTGGAGGGGATTTTACATTATATAATATTTTATATATTGTATAATAATTTTATATTACTGAAGAATTTGTTATGTGATAATACCTTGCCCTAATAGTTAAACACTAAGCTGTCAAGTACAAAAACAATGGTCCTATAGGTGAGAATTATTTTTGAATTGGAGTTAGTAAAATTTAAGTCGGCTAATCACATTTAGATTTACGCTTTGACCTTGAAAAAGTAACACTTACTGTTTGAAATCCACCTTGGATCCCTCCTGGCTGCTCTAAGGCTGTCGTCATCCAGTAGACTCTGGCCTAAGGCCGAGTTGTAGGCCAAGACGGCCAGCAGGGCGAAGGCCAGGCTGAGGCGGAGCTCCATCATATGTCTGACAGTAGGCTGGACCCAGGCCGAGTCAATGACTTACTAATTAATATCTCTAATGACTTGAGGGTGACAACTAATCGTTTTCACGGTCAATGGGTTCATCGTTAGGAAATTGTCCCCAAGGTCATGGATTTTCAAAATTGATTTGAGAGTTTCGAAAATTTTTGGTTATTCTTTCAAATCTGCTGCTTTAAAAACTTTTTGAAAATCTAAATTTGTTCTTTCAAGTGGGTTCAAGTTGAACCCCCCGAATTAGTTTGATTCGACCAATATCAAGAATCATATCTACAAAATCGGGTAAGAACAACTCTAAAGCTAAGTTAAAATCATAAAATTACTGCCAGTAAAAAACTCTATACTAGAACCTTTGATTTGCTTAGTGAAAATTAGTATTGGGTTTCATGTTAGTGTTTGGCAATTTTTTTTTTAATATGGTGTTTAAAAATTGATTCCAGCTAAAAAAAATTAGAATACAAATAAATTTTTAATATTTTATGAAAACCCTCATTTTAAAATTGTAGAATTGTTTTAGTTAATCTTTTGAAGAACATGTTTAAAAAAAGATTAAAACACTTCTTTCAGCGTTTTTAAAAATAACAATCAACACTTTTAATGCATTACTGTGGTTACAATAACTCATCATACAAATAGTCAATTTGATCGGACAAACATTTTGTTTTACTTACATTTATAAAATTATGTAGCCTATGACTATGTTAGAGTATCTATGCTTCATACAGTTTGAAGCATATCTTACATTTTCGAATAGCTTAGTATAAAATAAATAAGTTTGCCAAGTTGGATCAAAATGTATCCATAAATAAGCAAACTGCAACAATTTTCTTTTCCTTCATAAGAATAACATGGGAATTTTAAATTCAATACTATTTTTTATTATGTATCTCAATAACCGTTGAGCTAACCTCAACGCCAACCTAAGTAAGAGATTGAGCAAACCTTGTAATATAAAAAAGATGTATTTTCAGGTGTTCTTTAACTTTTGCATTTACAAAAATTCTCTAATACTGATAGTTTGTGAAATATTATCAAAAAAGTGAAAATTGGCCGCCATTTTCAAAAATGGCGGCTGAAGCACAGCCGGGATTTATGGGGACTTTTCTTTCTTTAGGCTTACTAAACTACTGTTCAAAGTTTCCACTTAGTCCGTATTTAATAGGTCGAATCGCATTTTTATCCCTAAAATTCTTTGACTGAAAGACTTTTCATCGGTTGTATCTAAAAATAATTTGACGTCAAGAATTGCCCTAAGCCAAAATCAAACATTTTTTTATTAACACTTCAAAGTGTTGACAATAACGTTTTGTTTAGTAAAATCAAACTCCCAAACATTATGATCCTTTAAAAAAATAAACTCCATTTTACGTTGGTCATGAATAATAAAACATCGATATTTATTGTTATTCTCACTGAATAGCTATTTGGGAAAAACAATCCATACATCGATTTGGAAACCCAGGAAAACACATCTATAAAATAATGGTGTTGTGGCAGACTGGTAGTTACGGTATTCGGCAACAGGTGCGCTAGCGGTGCAGTCTAGTAGGTGGCGTTACTAGTAGCAATCTTTTGTACTACATCGGTGTAGTGTCACTGAACGCTGATAGGTCGCATTACGATGCAATTTTTGTAATTTGACGATACATTTTGCTTCGCCTATTATAGAATGGATGAAGTAATAATATAGTGGTGTTTGTTTATTTATTCTCTTACTATAGGGATTTTATAGGGGACTAGTAAACCCGTCGTGGCTTCGCTCACGAAAATTTCTATTACAAAGTTAAAATGTTTAATCTTATATGGCAACATAATAATTTAGGAGAAGGCAGGTGCAACCCATTCAATTATAAGGTTAAACCATTAGCCAATAATTGTTCCTTCGACATTGACTTCTGAACATATTAAATAATATACAGATACTGATATTAAACTATAGAGAACACACGGAGATCCTAAAAACCACAACATAATAAATAGAGTAGTAACAAAAACACATCTTGATTTTTCATTCATTTAACAATTACAAATGTGTTAAGCAGTAAGGCACTTTTTCAAGCCACAAAAATTTTGTAAATATTTACATTTCACCTGATAAAACATACAGCTGTTCCCTTAATTTTTAGTGCAGATCCAAATGTATTCATGTGTTAAAATATAAACAAATCTTTTCTCCATAAGGATGACATGGGAACTTTTAAAAGTCACTGGGGCAGAGCCCTGATAAAAATTCTTGAAAACGCTTCGTATTGCACACCTAGAGGTTGATTGGAACCTCCATTGCAATTCCTGCGTTTTTATGGATTATAGTTATTCATCTAGTGATCAGAGAGTGAGTGGTATTTGACTTTTATAAATATAGATTTGTATAGGAGTAAAATTTTATATTGATTAGATGATTATAGAGATTAGATTATTAGATGTTAGATCTTATTAGACTTAGATATTATGGTTTACTATAGTAGCCTTTGTGTAAAATGTAAATACTTTAAAATGTTCAAGTTTGTTCAGAATTTGTATGGTAATTTTAATCACAAAACCTAGACCACATCTTTTAAGGTGACGTTTTCACTAGATATTTAAAGGTATCCTTATGTGTTTATGATAATAAGTCGATTTGGCATCAAGTGTGGAAAAGGGTTATTCCAACAATTGTAAATGCAAAACAAGATGTAAAGCTACGCTTAATTTTAAATGTGTTTTGATCAACTGAAATCAATAACATTTTTATTTCTATTCATCCACATCGTTTAATACTAATATATCATTATAAGCCAAAATAATGATTGTAAACTTACAGGTTTTAAAAGGTCTTAAAACTGTTTGTTAAAGAGTTAAACATTAGGTAGTTTAAGAAATATACAAAAATTTATTACATTCCAGATTTGGTCATTTACTCTTACAAGCAAGGTGTATTGTTCGTTTTCTAGTTATTATATACAGCAGTACAATAATTATTCGTTTTACTACATCCATCCTATGTCAATTTTTATCAAATAAAACTCTTTCATTGTATTGAGACAAAATCTGGATTTTCTTCATTATTGTGTTCACCATTTCTAGAGTCGTCTACGTTTGTTGAAGTGTAACCATCATATAACCTGTGTTCAAATTAAACCTCCAATGCGAGTACCGTTCTCCTACTTATTTATAGTTGAATTATTGAGAATCCTACTGTCACCGGGTTCCGGCATTTATAATTTAACTTAAATTTGTAGGTAAGTAAGATTTGTGGCCGGGCCTTCTGGATAAAGATTCCTCTCCGAGCATTACTTTAACGCATGTTACGAATGGAGTCAGTCAGTGTAGATAGAATTTAAAACGTAAATTTATTCGTTATCTACTAAAGATATGCATGTATCTTTCTATGTATCTAGATACCTCGACAACGACAGTTTCGCTAGTCAACAACGATGAACCAAACAGTTAATCAACCCCAACCTGTCTACGTTCATCGACCAAGTCTTGATTATCACGATAACCCTGGTATAACGGTCAAGACGAAGACAAAATAATCCAACCAATAATAACACAAAGGTGAATGAAACCACGTGACTTCCATCACGTGATCAAGTCACGTTCTTGTTTCTTCATTCATAAAGGTACGTGCCTTCACGGCTCGTTGTGGCTTTGTCTTTGCCGCGCTTTTATTTAAATTCCCGCGCTAATCAACGCCTCAGCCGTCTAACCTCTAATATAGTTTTTCTCTCGTTCAATTACCTGTTTTTCCCGCGGTTTTGCCGACTTGTGACGGTTACACGGCGGTTTCGATTTTGGTTGTTGGTTTGGGAAAAATACTTTTTAAGTAAAAGTGTGGAATTGGTGTTGAAACGTGAAAATGCATTACATGGCGTTAAGTGCGATAGTGAAGGACTAGGGTAAAAACAACCTTGTTCTCTTCTTTTATATCAGCACTAAACATAGAACTACGATTGGCGGCATTCTTCTTTGCTTAAAATTCCCTTTAAAATGATCCCCATAACTTTACATTCAGTGATCCAAATAACTCTTCAGGGCGACGGCCCACAAGGAGTCGGAAGTAAATCTTGAATGGAAGCATAGGTTGATATGCACATCAAATTAAAGGTATTTATTAGTAGAATACAATGCCGCAAACCGTACTTCAAAAGGACCATCCGTTAAAAAATGACAGTTGTTTAAAGATTTAAAAAAGTGTTTAAATTTAAAGAAATTGGCTAATTTTGAAAATCTTTGAACATCTGCCTTTTTGCGCAGGATCAACCTTTTGAAGTGCGGTTTGCGGCATTGTTTTCAGTTGAAGTAGACCTTTAAAATGGTGTACAACTCAACATAAGCTGTCATTAAAGATATTCTTCTGACCCCCGACGGGCCGTCCCCCAAAGGTGATATCCGACCACCATGTATACAGAAAAGTAGCTTACAATTTCCAGTAACGGTATACCAAATGTGGTTGTGATATAGTTTGTCGTTTAAAAGTTATAAAGTCGTCCTAAGACTTAACGGTCACCCTGTATATTCGTGTTGATTGAAATTGAATCTATGACACACCCTCAAAACACAAAAGGCTGACTTTTGGCAAAAAATAACTGTCTTAATTAATCAAGGGGGCTTAGAGTGACGACAGACATTAACGTAGAAAGAAACCACCCAATTTGATACTGCAATTATAATTTAATTTTTAATTAATAGTAACATTGAACCTTGATATTGCAATAAGTTTGAAATTAAATCCTTGCAACGGTAGATATTGGATTTTCTATCCCAAAATAGATTGCTCTAAGGCCAACCAAATAACAAATAGGTCATTATTGGGTATACCATACGTATTCGCACATCCTATCAAAAAATAATAATGCTAATGTAAACAATTAGATTGTGTGTACTGTACATTTATTTATTAGACTATTCGTATTTAAATAGCTAAATGTAATTCCAATAAACAAATAGTTTTATAATTTAGACAAAATAGACTAAAATTTGCAGTTGGTCGATTATGATTTGCTTTGTTATTTCCAAATGCACCATATAATAACGCAAATATACTATATTATACTATATCTACAGGATTGTTTTAGTGGAAATAATGTTTTTTGGCATAGTGCATGATATAATAATTACAATTTACATTGTTCAATTCTAACATCGATAATAAATAACATCTATAAGGAAGGGCACGCTCATAATCTGTTTAAGTGTCCGTTATTGCCATCAATTGTCTCTATTGTTCTTGGATGTATAGATCTATCTCCATTGCAGACTCCCATTGAATGCCAGAGTTAAAAATAAAGTTATTCTCAAACCACGACTGCTGTTCGTACTGTATCAGGTTTAACATTACCTACTGTACTATGTTTTTAACCAAAATATGTTAGTTCGGTTTAGGCTATTTAAACAGTATTTTTATAGAGTTTTTCAAATAATTATTCTTATACAGTATCACGCTTTTGCAACATATAAAGAAACACTATTTTACTGTACCCCTCTATTCCTGAACAATTAATTTACCTTTGTTTCGTGAATTAAAAGTTTATCAGCCTAGCATGCAGTTATTTATCGATGTTTCTTGAATGTAATTAAGTATTTTCCTTGACTACATAGTTCAAACTATTAAGATTGTTCCAATGTTGTTGCATGGTTCTGGATTTTTATGCCCTTTAATTCATACATCGAAGTTCCCCCAAAGACCAACGTAATACATGAATGTTTTACAAGAACAGAGTAAAATTTAATTCATGTGTACTTTTTTAATTTTCAAAGGTGATTTAAAAGTTAGACATTTAAATAATCAAACAGGGTTAAAGGACAAAAAGACTTGCAATAAATCCATCATTCAGTTTATTAAACAATCTACGTAAATATGATAACTAACAATTCTACATTATTTAATTGTAACAAAATATAAAATTAATATGTAGATACTTAACTATTGTTTGTATATGGTATTTACAATATTTTATATTTATTTGTATTTGGTATAGTTGAAATAGCTAAAACAAAATGTTGTTAGTCCAACAATCATATTCTTACTAAGTTTAGTTAGAGAAAGTATACAATCATGAAGTTTGAAAAAACAAACAAAGAACAGTTCAGTTAACAAGCTATATGTTAAACAATTAACAATCCGAAGAATACTTAATGCAAACTATAGGTCTACGCTTAAGATTACCATAAAATGAAACATGATATTAACGAATATCTAAACCATAACTTAGACAAATACATAGCCAGTTGGGTTTTACAAGGTAGTTATGAATTAGTTAGTTAACAAAGAAGGAAACATAACCACAGAAAGCAAAAACCTAGAGATTCATACATTGTGCTTACGGGCGTCTAGATACACCCTGATATTAGTAGTCTCCATTAAGAATACAACCTCTAGATTTTCCTTTTCTACGAAATCGTTTCAAAATAAAATAACAGAACTATTGAGTTATGTTGGGTTTAGCTTTTAAATAACTTGGTTTGTGTGAAAATATTACACACATCTATAATCAGGATATACAATTTTATCATGACAAATTAACCTATATTAAAACCTTCGGGACAATGTACTTTCATTAGTATGTTTAAAAAGAAATAAATGTGTAATGCAACACAAAGAATGTGTCTTCTATTGCTTATGAAAAAAACATAAAGATCTGAATTAACCACACGCGTGTCAATTTAATTTTCCAAGCAAACTTAACCTGAACTTAACTAACAATAACAATAAAGATAAGGAATTGAGCAAATTCTTGCACCATGGAAGCATAAAACAATAACTACAACTAACACTCTACAGAACACAACTAAATTAACGGAAGCCATTTTTACAATAAAGCACTTGTTATCACAGAGTTCATCACACACAACACACAAGAACTACTTCAAACTACTCAAACTTTAGAATAACAAAAGAGAAAACAAAATAGAATCGGTTTTAAAGCACAAGTTTGCAATGGCCTTCCGCACCTATTTCCTCACTTAGCTATTTCATTGTGTTAGACTGGCGAAGTTCAGTGTTACAAAGTATGCATATTTGGAGTAATTTGAGGGGAATACTCAAATACCGAACTATAATAAATTCGGAGAATATTTTAAATGCAAAACACTTTTAAAATCGTTAAGCAGCATTTTGCTACAACGATAACATGCATTATGTGACCGTTGATTTGCTAGAGGATGAAAAACAATTAAGTGATTTTTGATCGCAATAACCCAAAAGTTAAAAATTAAAAAAAAAGTTAAAAATTAAGTTAAAATTTATGTGTACGAAGGAAACTGAAAAGCTATAACATAGTTTTGAGGATATTGATTGCATTTTTTACACATAAATTTGCACTTTTTCACATTAATTTGAACAGTATAAAACAAAATTTGTATAACCCACTTACTTCAAACTTTTCCCCCCTCATGCATATATAGTGATACACAAAAAAGTCATATTTTGCAACACCGCAAAAAACATGAGAAACAGTGGTGTATACGGAAAAATTAACCTGTAGTGTGCAGTTTGTAACAAAAATATAATATATTGAAAATAAAATATGAGATCATCGTGAAACTTAGGTGCGATTTTGTGCTCTACCAAGGACGCCACACTTCTTCTTCCCTCTCGTGGCTCTCGCCTGAGGGGGAGACCATGAGAAGACCATCCAAGGGTCGGGAGAGGTCCTGGACGCTCGGGGTGGACGACAGCCTCGGGGCGAGGTCTTCTGGAGGATCCTGAGGGGATATCGGAGGTGAGAAGCTTCTGGACCTAGGAGGGACCTGGACTGAGAGAGGCGAGGTGAGGCATTGTCCTAGGTGAGCGACGAGACGACGACCAACGTCCGCGTCCAGGCCTGGCAGAGAGAGCAGGAACCCGCACGCCTCACTGGCGCAGTGGCTGAAACCCGCCTGAGAAAACACCAGAGAGTTAAACAAGGGAGATTACAAATCCTACACTGCCTTATTGATTTGACAAATCGTACAGTTTTGGAATAACATGACTGAGTTCAAACGTCTGTTTTGATACAGTCTTCGTGTAGGTCAGCTAGGTAATGTTTCAGCTTGGGTTCAATTATTTTCAATGTTTATCAACGCAATAAACTTTTTTTAGGTATCAATGCAAGTTAAGGTATTTTAATAGGTATTATAAAGTTATGAAAGTGTTACCGAGGCATCAAGAGTTCAAGGTGTTACCAATATACTGCATTATATTAATTAATTAACTAGATCTCTAAAACTTAGAGAACTTAAGAGTAGTTTAAGTTTAATTCAAATAAGAGTAGTTCAAATGATTGTCAGGGCATTAATGTGTCATCTACCCACGCAACAAGGTGTTTATAAAGTACCAATCAACAATTGTGAAGGTATCAATGTGTTACCATGGTTTGAAGGTAGTATCAAGGTGATATGAAGTGTCTAGTTTGACCTACTGACCTGGAACCTATGCACATCCTCGGCCGCATCCCTGGGTCTTGTGATCCTGTGAAGATGCTTCACCGTCAACTCCAGAATGTCAGCTTTCTCCAGCTTGTTGATATTCTCTCCCTCCGCCTAGAATATCACAGAGGAATAAATCAATTACGCTTGTGTAGAACGTGTGTTTCATTGCACATAAGCATTGTGATGTTATTGAAAACATAAATACCCCTCTATAATCAACGGTGCCCCAACTGTCATTGCACTGTGTCTTTCAAGGAACTTTTTAGGATCCTTCCGAGTGTCAAGCACGGTAAGTTACATATCAAAGTAACAATAACTGAACGACAAAGCAACACAGCAAACGAAGAGATATGCAACAAAAACATCTAAGGTGAACCACATCAAATCTGATCTTGTTATGCAGAGAAGAATAAATCTTCTTACAAAGAGTATCCGACAAAGACACAATGGGTGTTTCGCTTTCATTTGTCACGTGGAACCAAGCCGGAATTGAAACTTCAGGCATGCAAATTGGAAATGTCTCCAAAACTTTGGAGGGGGGGGGGTAGATATATTGTACTCTTTATTATACTGCTATGACTATATTGTCAGTGAATGTACCTACAACACAGTACTAAGAGCTGGAATTATACGATCACATAAAACGTCAGTGTCAAAATCTATATACTTAGAGTTTGGGAAGTCCGAACCAAATAATTAATTCTGAACACTATTGTGGTCTTCAGAGTGAATCCTGAGAATCCTAATAAAATGTTTTTCTAACGTTTCCGACAATTTGCGGAT
>NW_026542596.1:9537880-9610044 GCF_028750875.1 Macrosteles quadrilineatus | reverse complement strand
GTTCCCATGGTCCGATCATGCTGGATCGCGAACTCATTCAAGTTTATCCCGCCTTACACCTTCAAATCAAATTTCATCAAAATCGGATAATAATTACTCAAGTTATCGTGTTCACGGACACATATATATATATATAAATCTATATATATATGATATATATATATATATCATATATACATATATAAAAATTTGAACGAATGATGTTTTTGGCCTCTGGGGACATTAAAATGAAAAAGTAAATCGGTCCCGGGCCTAAGTCTTACCATGAGACCTACGGTAATAGCTACTTCCCTATAGAGAAATTCGCTAAAATCGGATGATTCTTTTAGAAAACACCCTGTACTTCATGAAGTTTCAGGCTAAAAATTGTGCAATCTGAAATCCTTGTGAACCTATAGTAAAATAACAACACTACTATAATCAACGATTGAAATGAGCTGATTCTAAAATGTCCTCCCGATGTAGATCGCCGGCTTTGATAAATCTTTCTCAATAGGTGAATTATGTTGAAGTAAAAGCTGGAGTTTTGAAAGTGAACGTCGTTTATCAGATGATCGACACAGCGGTAACAGCTGATCACTTATCAGCTGATTTCAGGATATGCAGTTGCGTCCTGTTATAACCTAACCTTCCACTAGGCCGGCGCCGCACATACTGCTACAAAACAAACACAATTATATAGACTAAATAGTTGAGTAATTTATTCAGAAGTCATTCATTAACCTTAGCCAACATTTGATTCGTTGCAAATGTAGTACGTGCTGCAGTTGTGAGTGATTAGTCAAGACAAGACTGAGTTGATCATACAACAATATGTTCTCAAAATGTTCTTCTACATGTTGATATTTTAAAGTTACATTCTAATAAAATCTCATAGCCATACTAGATCAATCAATTAAGTTTAAGATTATATTTTTGTAGCATCCATTACAGAAGGGTGCACATTGATTAACTTATACATGAAGGAGCAATTCAGTTCAGATGGAAATAATAATAAAGTTTCAATAAAAAATGTTTTTGAAAGACTTATAGTTTTAAATATATCCTATTGTACTTGTAAAAATGAGAAACTTCTCAAACATTTGCATTTTAAGTATTGTTTGTTAATTTAGAGTAATATTTATTTGGTCTATTGGTATTAGTTCTACTTCAGAACAGGCTATGGGTGTGAATAATAGATTACTTCAAAATATTCCATAATATATACTTATTTAATAGGCAAGCAGGTTTTTTGTGACAATTACTCCTCCGAAACTACTGAACCGATTGACATGTTTTTGGTGTCATTGGAAAGAGTGTAGTGAAGTTGTGCGACAAACTTTCTTTTTACGGAAATAATTAGGGAGTGAGGCCCTGGGGCCCTTTAAAGTTTTGTATTTCTCCATAAGATTAACATGGGAAAGAAACCAGCTGTTGTCAGAAATTAAAAGTGAGAAGAAGATATGCTAATTGTAAACAATCAATAAGTTTGCTAATTTAACAGTTTTGCTACAAACATTTACTGACTTGGTTGAAATGAAATATTTACTATTTGAATTTGAGTTGGCGTAAATATTACAATGGAAAAAAGCGAGAGAGCCTGGATAAATTGATATAATCTGTTATTTACATCTTGAGTATTTCCATAACCTTTGAGTTGAATCATTTAAAGTCATCAGAACTATGACTGTTATTCGTTTTAAAATAACACCTGTAATACTTAGCAATTGCTCGAATTCGAGCAAAAGGGATACTAGTAAGTATAGATTAACTACTCAAACGTTCAGCTGGTGCTGGTGTTAGTTTTAACAAGATTACCTACTGTAGTTCCACTAAGTATAGAGCACTTATTGTTTATTGTTCATCTTTATTATTTAATTAAAACAATTATTTTGATCAAAATGAAACAATGTACAAAAAGTATTTCTTTCCTAATGGTTTTTCAGCGAAAACGAAAATGAGGTAATTGTAGAATATAATAAAGAGAAATACTCCCGCCGGGCCGCAGCAAACCTGTAGACTAAGCGAATTTCCATCTACCTGGCTGGAATTCCACTAAATTTAATCCCTTAAAATTGTCAGATTTATCTCCTTTAAATATCAGTACTTAGGTTTGCCGCTACAGGGAGACAAAATGTGTTTTTATTGAAATATTAATAGCAAAGTATGAAGTAATAGTATATTTCACTACTAACTAGTCACGAAAGTGTCCCATTCCGGGGCGAGATAGTGTTTTACATGTGATTCGAAGACGACCATGGGAAACACTATCAAGCCCCAAAATGGGACTTATGTGGCGAGTATTGATCAACGATACTTTTTATCATGATAAAAAAACTACTTCATCAAACTTAAACTAATTATCTGATATTTCGTAATACATTCATTTTTCTAATATAAACACAATACGGCTGTACCATTAATTTTAGGGTACAATTCAGCAGATTCTAACTTTGTTGATGTCAGGCAAAGTATTGTTTGTGTAGCAAAAGTAATGTTTATGTCAGGTTAAGTCAGCTGATCTATTTGTTTTTGGTGTATAGAAATTGACAATTTTCGAAGCCACAACAATTTATTTATTCTCCATAATAATAACATGGTAATTTTAAATTTACACTTTTTTGGAATTTTTTCTGTAACCGTTAGGCAAACAACAACGCTTTAATATTTTAAATTGTTTGTTTTTTGAGCTTTACAAAATGGTTTGGATAGAAATTTAAAAAAAAATTATGTTTTCAGGGTGAAAATGGGAAAACCCCATTTTTATCCCATAAAACTCCTCATAAGCCCCTGTTCCCATAGTCCGATCATGCTGGTTCGCGAACTCGTTTGAATAAATGTAGGTTTACACGTTTATACAAAATTTTATCAAAATCGTACATTTTTGCTCGAGTTATTGTGCTAAGGGACACATATATCAATTCACGGACACAATAAGTATATATATGAATTTGAACAGATGGTGTTTTTGGACTCTGGGGACCTCAAAACAAAATAGTAAATCGGTCCCGGGTCCAGGTCTTACCATGACACCTACGGTAATACCTTATTCCCTATATGGGAAATTCTCTAAAACCATATATGGTAGTGCTTAAGCCTTCGCCAGCATAAAACACACAATAAGAAGGCATTGCATAAAATTTTATATGAGGATGAGAACTTGCTATTTAAAATAAATGGCATAGTATAGTTAGGACACAATAAGTCTTTCATACAAGTTTTTTCAGAAATATTAGTTTGTAGCGAATTTCCCATATAGGGAATAAGCTATTACCGTAGTACTCATGGTAAGACCTGGACGCGGGACCGATTTTTTTTTTCGTTTTGAGGTCCCTAGAGGCCAAAAACACCATCCGTTCAAATTCATATATATATATGTCCGTCAGCACAATAACTCGAGCAAAAATGATCCGATTTTGATGAAATTTGGTACAAACGTGTAAACGTATGTTTATTCAAACGAGTTCGCGATCCAGCATGATCGGACCATGTGAACGGGGGTTTAGGGGGGTTTTATGGGGTAAAAAAAGGTTTTTCCCATTTTTGACCCAAAAAACATAACATTTAGCAATTTCTTTCTAAACCATTTTGTAGAGCTTAAAAAACGAATAATTTAGTATATTGAAGCGTAATTATGCGGCTAATGGTTACGGAGAAAATTCAAAAAAATTGTAAATTTAAAATTCCCATGTTATTCATATGGAGAATAAAAAACTGTTGTAGTTTGCTTGTTTATGAACATATTTTGATCATATTTGGAAAATGTTTTTATTTCTTACTAACTATTCACATTTTACAAAAAAAAAAACAGTTTTACCCTCCCTGATGCAGCAAACCTAAGTACTTGTTAAACAAATTCTATTTAAATCAAGAATAAATGTTATATTTTTAAGTAGACATTTCAGTGTAAATCCAATCAGTCAAATGGAAATTCGCTTAGTCTGCAGGTTTGCTGCGGCGGGGGTATTTATCAATATGAAAGTATCGATAGTAATTTTTTTTCCAGATTCCATACCAAGAACATTAAACTGCTGACTCTAGAAAACTGTATGAAAAAATCTTTACTGAAGGATGACATATTCTCTTAGCTGTATCTTTGGAATCTTCATACTTATCACAGTTTCGGCTAATCCATTTGGTGAGTATTTATAATTTTTTCATATAGCCCTAAGTAGATACTGTATAACAAAGTAAATAACAAATGCAAAGCTTTGGGTGAGTCAGTAGCGTAATGGACTGTGAAATAAGCAGGGGTGTTGTTATTACTATCCTAGTGCAACTACTTAACATTTAACTCAATACAGTTTGTTCTTGTACTAGTACTGTACCTTACCCCATACTTTGCTTGATACATTTCACTCAAAGAAGGTTTCAGAGGTCCATGTAGATGGGAAAATTAAAGATTAAATCAAGCTGCCAACTCCTCTTTAAAAATTGATATTGCCTCTGAAACAGCAAAGTAGGAGCAATTTGATCACACAGTTAATCAATAGTTTAAAGTCTCTTATGGATTCCTGCATGGTCTACCTACATGGGCTCCTATGCAGATGTACGGGGGGAGAGGGGCAAACTAGCATTTTAATCCAAGAGTTGAAAGAAAAGGCCCCTCTTCATTAGCATGAGCAATTTTAATGTTAAACACTTTATTTATTAGCCTACACAATTTTTGGCTGTCTAATTCAGATGCCGGAAAATTGTTTAAAACTTTGGAAATATACTCATTTATCTCTACAATCTGTTTAAAACTTGTGATACGTGAGTTTCATATTACGTTTTTCCTTAATCTGAAAAATCCAGCTCCCCCTGGAAAGACGAAGAAAAACAATTTAATTTTTAATCTTGATGCAGGACGGGACATTTTTGGTCGCAGTGGAGGATTCCCAAAGTTCCCTCTGGCTCGACGACATCTACAACAGTGTGGAGGACGTCTCGTCTCACATCATGCACAAAGGAGCAGTCACAGAGCCATCGCCAAGATAGTGGGTGGGACCTCAGCACCTTACGGAGCTTACCCCTGGCAGGTAGGACACAGTAGTGAGTAGTGTCAATACTGTACTCTAGGCAGGGCCTTCGCCAAGATAGTGGGTGGGACCTCAGCACCTTACGGAGCTTACCCCTGGCAGGTAGGACACAGTAGTGAGTAGAGTGTCAATACTGTACTCTAGGCAGGGCCTTCGCCAAGATAGTGGGTGGGACCTCAGCACCTTACGGAGCTTACCCCTGGCAGGTAGGACACAGTAGTGAGTAGTGTCAATACTGTACTCTAGGAGCCATCGCCAAGATAGTGGGTGGGACCTCAGCACCTTACGGAGCTTACCCCTGGCAGGTAGGACACAGTAGTGAGTAGAGTGTCAATACTGTACTCTAGGCAGGGCCTTCGCCAAGATAGTGGGTGGGACCTCAGCACCTTACGGAGCTTACCCCTGGCAGGTAGGACAAAGTAGTGAGTAGAGTGTCAATACTGTACTCTAGGCAGGGCCTTCGCCAAGATAGTGGGTGGGACCTCAGCACCTTACGGAGCTTACCCCTGGCAGGTAGGACACAGTAGTGAGTAGTGTCAATACTGTACTCTAGGAGCCATCGCCAAGATAGTGGGTGGGACCTCAGCACCTTACGGAGCTTACCCCTGGCAGGTAGGACACAGTAGTGAGTAGAGTGTCAATACTGTACTCTAGGCAGGGCCTTCGCCAAGATAGTGGGTGGGACCTCAGCACCTTACGGAGCTTACCCCTGGCAGGTAGGACACAGTAGTGAGTAGAGTGTCAATACTGTACTCTAGGCAGGGCCTTCGCCAAGATAGTGGGTGGGACCTCAGCACCTTACGGAGCTTACCCCTGGCAGGTAGGACACAGTAGTGAGTAGAGTGTCAATACTGTACTCTAGGCAGGGCCTTCGCCAAGATAGTGGGTGGGACCTCAGCACCTTACGGAGCTTACCCCTGGCAGGTAGGACACAGTAGTGAGTAGAGTGTCAATACTGTACTCTAGGCAGGGCCTTCGCCAAGATAGTGGGTGGGACCTCAGCACCTTACGGAGCTTACCCCTGGCAGGTAGGACACAGTAGTGAGTAGTGTCAATACTGTACTCTAGGAGCCATCGCCAAGATAGTGGGTGGGACCTCAGCACCTTACGGAGCTTACCCCTGGCAGGTAGGACACAGTAGTGAGTAGAGTGTCAATACTGTACTCTAGGCAGGGCCTTCGCCAAGATAGTGGGTGGGACCTCAGCACCTTACGGAGCTTACCCCTGGCAGGTAGGACACAGTAGTGAGTAGAGTGTCAATACTGTACTCTAGGAGCCATCGCCAAGATAGTGGGTGGGACCTCAGCACCTTACGGAGCTTACCCCTGGCAGGTAGGACACAGTAGTGAGTAGTGTCAATACTGTACTCTAGGAGCCATCGCCAAGATAGTGGGTGGGACCTCAGCACCTTACGGAGCTTACCCCTGGCAGGTAGGACACAGTAGTGAGTAGAGTGTCAATACTGTACTCTAGGCAGGGCCTTCGCCAAGATAGTGGGTGGGACCTCAGCACCTTACGGAGCTTACCCCTGGCAGGTAGAGTGTCAATACTGTACTCTAGGCAGGGTCTTGCAATACAAATCTGCTTCCAAAAGCCCCACCTGAAAACAATTTTGAACAGAGCATATTTTATGGGACTTTCACTGGGCGACAGTGGTGGACTTACCGGGGGTTATGGAATACCCCCAATCGAAAAGGGGTGTCCGGGGGTTCCTCCCCGGAAATGTTTCCATATATTAAAGTGAAAATCACACACCTCTACTAATATTTTAATGAATTTTTTGACTGTAGGAGTACTCGTCCTTCGTACGGGGTTGGTGTATAGGTATAAAATGCTTATTGCAGTTATACTCGTGCTTAGGGTTTGCAATGGGAGAGGAAACAGTTTGAGAAAATTTGGCTCTTTTAATTTACAGTATGCTATGGTATGACACATCTACCATAGCCTACATGTTCTGCCACTAAACCTAAAGAAAAAAATTTAATTATTGAATATTTTCGCAATATCAAAAGATAACTATTAATTAAAAACATAAACTTAACAGTAAACAATCCTACTTTACAGTTCTCATTTTGTATCACAGCTTTTTGTCGCTGCTTGGTTCAAACAATGAATACATTGTATTCATTATGGTTCAAATTAGCCGTATAATAGTAGTACTGCACCCTGGTGGTGAACGTTATAACTTTTTAATGATATTGAATATCATAGAACCAACTTGTGTAGTTGAAACAGCGCTGACAAAATTCTTTAATTTCTTTTAAATATGAATACTCATAAGGTTAACCTGGGACACTCCAGAGCTACTGGGGCGGAGCCTGAAAGGGGTTTTGAGATAAGAATATGTCTGTATGTTCATTGGGAATGTGAGCTATCATTATACCAAATTTTAGCCCAACCAAACTAGTAGTTAATCCATTATTGAACTTCAAACAAACAAACAAAACAACCAACAAACAAACACACAAACTTTCACATTTCTAATATTACTATTATTATGATACCCATTTTTACCCAGCTATGCACCAGGTTCCAGGTAGGCATCACCCATGAACCTCTGCCAGTCTGGTTAACTGTTCCAGCAAGCCCTATACAGGGTGATCAACTCAAGGAGGTCACCATTGGGATATCGGAAACGGTAAGAATTAGAGAAAACTTTAAATGGGGTACATTCCTTTATTTTTTGTGGCAGTTAAAAATATGATTTTATTTTTTCAAAATTCAGCCGCCATTTTCCAAAATGGCGGCCAACTTTGAAATTTCTTATGGAACACCCTATATTTGATCATGTTTTCGGATAGAACAGTCAATTTAAAAACTTTTTTATTCTTGACATTTTTTCGATAAACCCACTCGTTTAGGAGTTACAGCCTAGGTATGGAAAAATGACTTCCGAGTACATTTTACATCATGTAGCTCCTAAACAAGTAGGTTTATAGCAAAAATGCGAAGAGTAAATAAGTCATAGAAGTTTTAAAATTGCATCCACATTCCAAAAAGACCATAAAATACACATTTTTCCACTTTTCAAGTTTGCCGCCATTTTGGAAAATGGCCGCCATTTTGGAAATAATAGAATTAATAGTTTTAATGAATTTTATGGTCTTTTTGGAATGTGGATGCAATTTTAAGACTTCTTTGACTTATTTACTCTTCGCATTTTCGCTGTAAACCTACTTGTTTAGGAGCTACATGATGTAAAATGTACAACGGAAGTCATTTTTCCACAGGCTGTAACTCCTAAACGAGTGGGTTTATCGAAAAAATGTCAAGAATAAAAAAGTTTTTAAATTGCCTGTTCTATCCGAAAACATGATCAAATATAGGGTGTTCCATAAGAAATTTCAAAGTTGGCCGCCATTTTGGAAAATGGCGGCTGAATTTCAAAAAAATAAAATCATATTTTTAACTGCCACAAAAAATAAAGGAATATACCCCATTTAAAGTTTTCTCTAATTTTTACCGTTTCCGATATCCCAACGGTGGCCTCCTTGAGTTGATCACCCTGTATACTAAATAGTACAGTGCTGTAACCTGGCTGGGAAGTGATGCCTTATACGTAAAAACAATCCATTAAAGTGAAACTGAGACACACGAATTAGTATACAACTTTTAACTCATATTACATCTGAGCTTTTCGAACTATACTTTGTTCACAAAATTTTGGCGGTTTTAGAGGAAGAAATCTATCCCCTCCACCTGACCCTTACCTTTAAAATAGAAGTAGCTTAACAGATGATGTAACATTACTGTAAAGCACAAAATAGTGGTTGGGGAAGTTCTTCTCAAACCGCCTAAATTTTGTGAACAGAGTGTAATGGGTTACGGGTCTTAAGTGAACAATGGTACACACCTAGAGTAAAGAGTATGTGTAAAATGGCTTCTTAAAATGGAATTTAAATCCAAGACCTCTTAAATCTCTTAGGTGGAGATCCAGGCTTACCGGTCGGCTAGTCACAGGTTTGAACACCATTGTGGGGGAGCAGTCGTGGGAGAGAGACTTATATTGACAGCAGCTCACTGCATAGCCAACCTCGAGTACCCGGAGAAAATCAGACTCATCCTCGGCAAAGTGAATCTCAACTCTCGCGACAGACACGAACGCACTTACAAACCAGAGAAGATAGTCATCCACCCTGATTTTAGAAAAGGTAGGAGACAATGTTTTATGAGTATAGTGTTTCATTATTGACCTTTGGAGGCTGAAATAGATGCACCATCCACATGGGCTAGCTCAAGGCCGCACTAGATATACCTAGCTGTAGCCAATTTGGTACTAAAAGATGATTGATTCCCACGTTTTTCGGCGATTTAAAAATATATTTTCTGCCTTAGTTTTTGTTACTGCAATAATTGTTTCGACATAAAATATGCTATTTCTTTTCCCTTTAATGTTGGTTTGGTGAAAAAGTTAGCATGTTCAATCGTGATCAGTGCGCATTCAGTGTGTTAAGTGGCTCAATTCAGCTATGTTAATTTAAATCATTGACTATTGAACTGAAGTCAAAGTTTACATTCCAAACTGGTGCACATAGTCAAAAGGTTTGACTGACACAGCAAGTTTTTGCTAAGTTATTGATCCAAAATCCATATATAAATCCCAAAGTACCCATGAACATTTGAGAAATCTACAAGTCACACCCCCATAAACCATACTTAAAATGTTCGTCATGAGAAACCTTGCGCAAAACTATCCATTATTTCATAAATTGCCCTTTAAGGTCGTAATTCCTTTCTAAAGGGAATTTTCCATATACCTAATGTTAAAAATACCCCAGCTATTAAAATCAGGTGTGATTGTTTGTATTATTGTATTATGTTTTGTTTATTGCAGCTTAACAAATCAAAAATTGTATGAATAATGAAATCAAACAGGGTGAAGCCTGTGCGTAACAGCTAGTATTAAAGAAACAGCTTATTTAGACAGTAACAAAAGCTATACAGATAATCTCACTCTGTTCTAAACTTAACAATTGCCTCTTCATTTACATTCAGCATAAAGAGTATAAGTAATTTGTGGTCTTAACTAGCTGTACTGGTCTTTAGCACAGCATGCTAGATAAATTTATCATTAATGGTCTCTACTGTTTATATGGCCAAAGGTACTGTCCAACATAACACTATTCTAAGACCACCAATACCTAAAAATCACAGGCAAATTTATTAGTTTTGAATAATGAAATTGATTAGGCACATATTGTAATTAATCAAACCTGACAGCCAGCACTATCAACACTGGTCAACCTGAACCCCCAAGCATAGTTAAACTTTACCTTCAAGATGCAGAATGTCAGGTTTGGTTTCAGCTGTTTTTGTCAGTTTTGCTCACTTAGTTGATAGTTGTGAGTAGAAGATAAGTTGATCTTGCCGACATATAGGCTATTGGAGTATGAAGGGTGATTGGTTGCAGATGGCCCTCACAGCAATGACATAGCCATGATCAAGGTGAGAGCCACAAGTGAGGGAGGTATCCACTTCAACTCTCACATCCAGCCCATCTGTCTGCCAGATATGGTCACTCAGAGGGTGGCCACTGGAGACTGGTGTACTGTCACAGGCTGGGGCGCTCAGAGTCGTAAGTACAATCATGTAACCAAACACGTACAAGCATGTTTAATCCATGGTAGAGCATTTAAAATACCCAAATTTATCAAAAAGTAAAATTAACTTTTTCTCCTTTTAACAGTCAAGTCTTACTCTGTAAATCTGTTGGGAGTACAGTCCCTTGCACAAGGAAAAACCAAACAAAAAGATGCACAGAAGCAGATTTTTCTAGCATCGGGATTATATATAAAACACCCACCCAGTGGTGCGCTAGGAAATAGTTATTTGTGTAACTAGTGGTGAAAATGGCACTTTGCTGCACACGAGAGCGATGTTTGAATGTGGGATTATTCACAGAACAACGGCACCATACCATCCAAACTCAAATGGCCAGGCTGAAAGGTACGTGCAGACTGTCAAGAAGGCGTTAAAATCCATGGAGGGAGAAAAGGGTACACTGCAAAATAAAATCCAAAGACTTCTAATGCAACTCAGGCAATCCCCGAATTCAACAGGTACATCAGCATATCACCTAATGTTTGGAAGGAGTGTACGAACAAACCTAGCAATAATTGTTCCAACATTAGAACCGAACAAATATCAGAAGAAGGGAGTCCAAGTCGGTATAAATAGTTATTTGTGTAACTAGTGGTGAAAGTGGCACTTTGCTGCACACGAGAGCAACGTTTACGCACGAGCCGCAGGCGAGTGCGGAATGATCTCGAGTGCAGCAAAGGCCTTTTTCACTCGTGTTACACATTATATTTTTCCTACAGTCACTATAAAGCATATTAATGATTAGTCTTTCAAACACTATACAACACGTTTTTAGGTTCAGCTGGCAACACAAATGGTGAATTAGAGAAAGTAGTACCTGCGGTCCATATCACTCCGCTATTTTTCCTCGGCAAGAAATGTGCTCCGCGTTTTGAGAATATAGTTCCGTATGTTTTTGTAATTTGAAGTGGTTTCCGCGCCTAAAAAAATGCTTTAAAGGTATTTTCTTGTGTATTAAGATCGTAGGAATGTTTTAAAAACTTTTATAAGAAAAGTCCAGAAAGTTCAGAAATACCGAAACTATAAACACGAAATGACAGGTTAAATCGTAGTTATAATAGTCTATCAGCTCTTCATAGTATTATTATCTTTAAGTGTTGTCAACCTATTTCCAAGCGTACAAGGATTACGTAGAATAGTAGAACCATGCTGATTTGTGTTGTTTCGTTGGAATCCTGATGTGCGGCAAAGTATAAACCGTACGACAAAGTATAAACCGTACAGCAAAGTATAAATATGCAGCAATTAGCAGCTTTCTGTACTATAAACAGTACAAGGAAGCCAACTTTGTCGAGTGACTGTAGGAAAAAGTACTTTCCATTCAGTTTATGAAATGTTTGTAAACAAGGGCGAGACGGTTTTTCACATGTGCAAAAAACTGAAATACGATTTATTTTCATTATGGTCAGCTGAAGTCAATTTTAAGATTCATTCCATCTTATTTATATGGAGAAGTATTGTTTACTTTTTGTTACAGGTTCATATTCAAACAATTTCCAAATTGTTTCCAACAATTACAATCTATTAATGAAATAATGCTTTACTTATAGTATTACAACTAAAGTGTTAAGTACACTATCTTGAAATTAAAGAAAAATATTTAAGTTAGTCAGCATTAGCGTACCAAAAATTTTCACTAAACACAAACAAAGCAAGCTTCAGATTTTACAACACGGTTTATCCTTAGTCCCAGCGCTAAATCCAGATATAACCAGACAGATAAACCCATGGCTGTTGCCAACCTTATAACCAAAGTTCCCCGTAAAATCCCTGCTGTTGAGCAATGGCCATCGTTGGTCTCAGCTAAGGTTGATCTTGACTAACGCTTTATGTCGTGAACCCATTTTTTGGCTGTCGGCTAAAATTGACTGAGATCAACGATAACTACGGGCCACAAAACCCCGTACTCGTGACCGCCTCTAAGACTACTTAGACTCATAAAAGTCAATGGAGCCTAAAAATCCTTATACTTTGTTTCTCAAACTTTGTTGCTCTAAAACTGAAACTGGGCAGCGACCGCAGTTAAAATATGATATAAAGTTTCAGTTTTATATCATGATGTTCAGTTTACGAGACTATAATAATTTAGAGGAGGTTATAAAAGTAATTCGACCAGGTTATAAAGATTAAAAACCTATATTTACATTTTTACAGAATACAGCACAAACAATTTCATGTAAATACCAGCAGTAAAAAATTCTGTTATTTGCAATGCTTCACAATTAATGGAAAATAGATGGAAAAATAGATCTTATGTCATGTGTAGATCAATTCCAATCATATACTACTTGATATATTTACACTCAAACGGTACTTATTTAAAAAAATTAAATAGTAAATGTATTTATACAGTAAACCAAACTAAGAACATGTTTTTTGAACATTGGAATTTTCAAATACAAATTTTGATAACAAATACCCTAGAACCTCGATAATAAGTCTCTCATAGGGATTATCAAATAAGACTTGTAATCAAGGTTGACTTCTTATGAGGTTTGCGGTAACTTTAGTGACTAACCCTCCATCAGTCGCACCTAATCTATTAGATACTGTACCGCAACATGAAAAATACCCGCCATTTTTGTGTCCTCGTCCCAAAACCGGTCTTGGCCAGTGTGCTGTTTCATACCCTCCCCCACTCACCTGTTAGCGTTGTCCAGTGCACACATGCCTTGTTTGCTCCGTTGTATCTGATAGATACAGTGCGACCTGTCCTGTTTTTATTTTGTGATGTACCGTATCTCAAAATAAAAATGGAACCGATCTTGTTTTTATGTGAGATGTATCTGTGTAATATCATGTAAAAATTAGGTAATGTAATTCAATATATAAATAAATAAAAATGTTTTTACCCAGCAAAGAAAACTTTGAGTTTAATTTTACTTGAAGTGGCACTGGTCGCAATTCAATTTGACATGGGCATGTTCGCACTGTTTCTATTGGATACAGGAATGTGTGTGGTCTGAAATCTGTTTTTACTAATTGAGAAATGCTTAGAGGACGTGAAATCTGTATAAATCTATAGGTCAATAGTTGTTATATGAAGTAAAATAAAAATTAGGGGGAAAATATATGTCTAAAGCACTCAAGGAAAAATTGTCAAGGAAAAATGTATCTGAGAGATATAGTGCGACCAGTTGTGCTAAAGAATTGGTGCGACCGACGGAGGGTTAAGGATGGTATAATATCAAGCGTATTTAAAAATTACTTTTGTTAACAAGAATGCCTTGTTATCGAACATTTTGTCATTCAGTTTCTATTGTATGGACCTTGATATTTCATGAAATAAAAATTTTGTTGCAGAAGACGATCTGGAGAGTTTATCAGATGAGTTACAAGCAGCCTCTGTGCCTGTGCTGGACCAGCACACTTGCAGACAGAGTGATGTCTACGGGGGCAGAGACCAGAGTATCCTGGACAGCATGGTGTGTGCAGGGACATTGGCGGGGGGAGTGGACGCTTGCGGCGGGGACAGCGGGGGTCCACTAGCTTGCCAGCTCAATGGTGAGTAACTCATCCCTGAAACACAAAGCCAATTAGAGTATTTGGTCACTAAATTAATTTTCAAGGTTTTATTGTTACTGGATTAAGAATAAAAATTAGAAATTAAAATATAGGTCATAGTTTATTGACTTAAAATATTATTAACAATGTTTTTATTTATTTATTTACTTAATCAGATTTTTCTGTGTCTGCAACGTTGCCACAGCCAGTTTTTGATTTTGTTTTATAAGTGAGACTCTGCTGTAGCTAAATCTCTTTTTTCCACACAGAGTAAGCCGACAGTTTGATAACATAAATCCTCTAACATTAATTACGCCAGCAAACTTCTATGCTATGCATTCATTTTTTGCAGGTAAGTTTGTTCTGACGGGACTTGTGTCGTGGGGAGATGGTTGTGCCAAGAAGAACCGCCCCGGAGTTTACACCAGGGTAAGCCACTTCTCACCTTGGATACAAGAAACCATGGACAAGATGGGGTTATAGCAGACGTACGAATTAGTTGATCCTATCAGTATTATTGTTACCACAGCACCTAACTGTGATGAAAACTACAGACGATTCAACTGCCTTAGACTAGTAACTAATTGATGTGTTGAAACCAAAACTTGGATCTCAAACCACCGATACTTTTTATGGAAGTTTCGGTTTTGAGATTCAATAATTTTTTTTAGAATTGAAATTTGAAACTGCATTGAAAAAATTCATTGTGTCATTGGTCGAACCTGATACCAGTTGTCTGTTGTCAAATAAATAGATAGCTTAAATTCAGACTACAGTGCAGGAGAACAAAGTTGTGAAATAACTTTTACCACTTGGATTTATTTTCTATAACCCTAATTAGGCAAGTAAATAGGGTTTTGCAATTCAGTTTTGATATTTCAAATTGAAGTTTTGGTTTCAAGATTTGAAATTTCTGGTTTTGACTATCTCTAGTTTAAGGTATCTATTTATTTTGGACTTTTATTTGGAAAAAGTAGTATCTATGTTAATGTACTTATTTGAGCACAAGGAACTTTTAAAACACTAAAGAAAAAAATCTTTTTTTCCCAACTTTTCCTCCATTTGGCCTAACTGACGACCCACAGAAAACAGTTTTATTGCAGCTACCTCTTGAACTTTTGTAGCTTGGCAATTGGTAGCTATAAAAAATTCTAGTAAACCAGAAAACTCAAAAAGACTCTGAGTAAAAGATTTTGTCACAATCTTTGAGCAAAAAATATGTCAATGACTTTCTCAAAAGTTGGATGATTTTCAAAATTTTCTGTTTGTTTCCGAAAATCTTTTACCCTATTATCAACCACACAAGTGCCGATTCAGGTGTTTTAAATTAAAGATTTATATGCTGTATGTATATAGTAAGATAACATTACGTATACTTCTGACTGTGATATTTAGTTTAATTTAATGTACAAATTTTGATATTAATTTATTATTTGCAAACATACTATGCTTTTCGTAGTACTAAAATTGATCTTAAGTTCCTCACCTACAATCCTTATTAGTTTAAAGTGTCATAACAAAGACAATGTGTAATAGCCTATAATTAATTTATATGAGTAGTAATTAGTCATAATCCTATCACACATGTATACCTATATATTTGTAATTTTATTTAATCCGTTCAAGATTTTTGTGCACAAGACTGTAAAAGTTTATGCATTTATGAGAAGTAAAAGATCTTTCATGCGTTAATTCTGTAGGTAAAGGCATGTTTACACCAAAGTTGACGACTTAAAGTTTTGTCAACTTTCTTTGATCCTAAAAACTGACACTCCACAGGAAACCAAAATTAAGTGGAAGACAGAAAAAAGTTGTAATTGTAATGTATTCAATATAAAAAAAACCAATAATTGCAGCAACTACTGGAAAACACATAAACGCGGCTTAATACCTTTGACTATTGATACAAATTCAGTATACAATACTCAATGTTAACAACACCCTTTAAAACTGAAGATAATATAGGAAATGATACTCCTAACAATGACATACTAAGAAAAGTTAAATTTGGGGATCATAGTTATTTGTGACACAGATATTATACATGAAGAAGAGAAGCATCAAATAAAACAAAGTGTTAAGTTTAAATTAGTAAAATAAAATTTAGTTAATTTTGTTTATGTGTAAATAAATTCCAGTAAAACATATGGATGTTCAATAAAGTGTAGAAAAGATTGTTTTGTTTTTAGAACCTTTCACAACATTTTTAGATGTTTAAGCGATATCTATCTTTTTATTGGGAGCATATTTGTATACTTTGATAGAAGTACAGTAGACTTTCATGAGTGGCTTAGTAATTGTGGCTAATCAAAATTAATTGTGGATAAAAAAACCAAACATAAAATTATTGAGGAATAAATAACAATAACTTTGAACTTTTAGTGAAGCTTTAATACAGGTTTAGGTAATAATAAAACATTTTAAAATTGTGTTCACCCCTTCTAACTTTGTTTCACTTGTCTACTTACAAAACAAATAGTATTGGAGAGCATATATATATTGTATAGGCCTACTAATAAAACATAATAAAACACACACAAAATGTAAACAGTTATTCATTATTTCAAATAATGAACAGTTATTTCATTTACAGTTATTTCATTGTGGTCGGTGAAGTAAACAATGGTATTCCAGAATCATCTTCAATGTGCATCCAAATGACAGAATTTAAAAATATACAAGATGTATTGGTAATTTATATCAAAGTCTTAAAATATTTGTTGATTTGAAACAAGCACAAGTTGGTTTCAAACCTGATATCTTGAGTTAAATCTATTGTTTACCTTATTAATTAACAACACAGAAAAATAGAGAGCAGCTAATTATTTATCTTGAAGTAGGCCTTGTCTAGTTGCAAAACCATCAAAGAATCATGTTCTTGATGAAACAGAGCTTCTCTTTAGCTAGACTAAATATTTTAAAACAATGTTCACATAAATATTTTATATCGGTTTGTATTATTCACAGAAATATTTTAACAGTAGTGGAGGAATCTATCAATACCTCAATCAATTCCCAATACGGCTTTCAGAAAAAAAGCACACTAAAGAAATGAAATATTTTAATAGAACATATTTACTACAAACTTAAATAACAATAATAATAATATTAAAATAAACAAGTTATCAAATTTAAATTACAAACTTTATAAGCCACAGACTACCAGTATACTGGTTTTTCCCAAAACGTACTATTCATAAGCTAGTTGTATTATTTACAACAATCAGAACAAAATAGTGAACCCACCGTTATAAAAACTTTGCTTTGGCATCATTGTGGATTAACGCTGTCTCGGCGAGTTTCACCCGATCTTTCAACAAGGTGGCCTGGTCTGTGGGCAAGTCTGAGACGTTACGGAGAACAAAGTGGTGCAGAAAGAGACGCAGACTCTCTCGGAACATGTGGAGCTTTTCTGGACGAGAAACACGAGAAAACACAGCCGAGACTGTTTCTGGCAAGTCACTCAACAAGACGGAGAGCAACACTTGTCGTAACAATCGGACGTGACACTTGTCCATCTCTGAGAACTGCATCACCTGTGAAACAGACATAATATTCGTATTTGCAATTTCAAGATTAGTCTTTAAAGGAAACTGCACCAAGCTTAGGTATACGAGAGTTTTTATACCCGTGTTTCGCAACGGGAAGAGGACACAAATGAGAATAATGTGGTTCCTCAGTCCTGGCTTATGAAATAGTTACAAATCCTTGGGAGAAAAAAGAATACCAAGAAAAAAAACCTTAATTTGACTACTTAGTCTTAGTGCAATACAATTTTTTCTTTAACACATTTGCAGCGGGTGGTTTGGATCTGGGAGAAGTGGAGCATCTCGTGCATGCGCATGTACTGGTTCCAAGCCATCCAGCCTTGTTGAACAAAAATAGCCAGTATGAGTCTAGACTTTGACAGAGAATGTTACAGCTTGCTCAGCGTTGTCTGTGAATACAATAGCGACCTGTTTTTCCCACCCATTCTCGGTTCGGGCGCTCTTCAACTTTTAACGGATTTTAAAGTCTGCACTTGGGTTTTGGTCAGTTCACGCTTGCGTGTTTTCGTTGTGTTTTGACTTTTGTTATGTGTTGTAATGTGTATTTTTTGACTGATATTTGTGCTGAGGTTGGTAGTAAACTTCCCGGTAAAAACCCTCTCTAACAAGCTCAGAAATCAACTTGTTGTCTTTCTCCCTCCAATTGGCAATACAATGGGGTCGGCCACGATCCAAGCAGTGCTGCTATCTGTGGGTGTTTTAGCGAACTACGTCTATTCTCGTTATAACACAGCCCATCACCACACATTTTTTGCTATTAGTCAGACCAAAATATTTCAATTGAAAGCTCATCGCCCGGCAACGGGTTTGTTTGATGCTGCGCCACACCAGGGCTACGCCTGCCATTGATGGGCTGCAGCAAGTGTGTTAAATTCAGGTAAGGAATTTAAAATTTAATTTTCTAGGGAACCTAGTACGGTGTAGGTCTTGCATGTTTAAAAATACTATAACTACAGTATATGATTTAATATGTAAAGATAAACTCTAAAAGTGTAGTAGACCTACTTACGTTTAAACCCCAAGTTAAATTTAAGGTCAACAGGTCCCAAGAATCGACCAACATACAGTAGTGTAGCAACTAGCAATAACTTACAATCAATTAGGCCTACTTCATATTGATGTTTCATAGGATATGCCCCTAATGATATTTACTCTAATTCTCCAATTATAGTCAAGCCTATTTAACTATAGCTCATTGTACATGGTTGGTGAAAAGTCCCGGAACACTTAAATATTTCACTTAAATATTTTAAAAAATAATAAAGATAGAGCAACAAAACTTGGTACAAATTCACTGGTCATTAAAAAAACAATTTAAAACAATATTCAGTGATATGCTACCTCCTCAGGGGACGGCCCTCTTCTAGGAGTCAGAAAAAAATCTTAAATGTGTGTAAGCATAGGTTGATATGCACATCAAATTAAAGGTCTTTGTCAGTAAAATACAATGCTGCAAACCCAAACTGTAATGGACAATCGACTAAAAAATAATCAATAAAGAATACGGTAGTTGAATTTGCGTTTTGAATCTTTGAATGGCTGCTATTTTTGACTGAGTTAATCTTTTGAGCTAAGTTTGCGGCATTGTATTTGGCTAATCAAGTCTTTTAATTTGATGTGCTTAGTGACCTATGCTTACATTAATAATTTTCATCCGACTTCCAGAGGGCGCCTCCCTAATTGCATTGCAAATTCAAGGAATATATAAATTAATTAATATAAAAATCTGTTTTTTTTTGGCTCCTGTCTTATAATGTTACCAACAAAATTGCCAAAATGAGTTATTCAAATTTATACTTGCCTTTAACACTGAAATTGGAAGAGCTTTTTCCAAAAACAAATGTGCCAAAAACTTTGCAAGGTTTACAATTTTGGATTGGGAGAGTTTGGAGAGTTCTTTCAATTTATCCCAAACATGATACTGGATGGTCATCTGAAAAATACAAGCCATTGTAAATACTATAACATTATAAGTTGAATATAACTACCATTATAATATAAGTTGAAGTTACTTATACATTTGATTTTTACCATGTTAATCAGCTTCAATTTTAGGCATATTATTTTCTCATTTGCCTACAAAAACACAATAGCATATTTTTTATTTGTAGTACACAGACTTTTTTTAAGTAAGTTTGCAAATGAGATTTTATGATTACGGTCTGTTCCTGCTAGTGCTAGCCTACTGCTGCACAATTGACTAAACAGCAGTAGACAACAGTGAAAACTTCACGACGTTGTGAAATTCTATACATCGCAGTGTTTTTGTTTAAGGGTTAAAGAGAAAATTAATTACTCTATATTTGTTTACATTTAATCACACTGATGAGACTTGGAGGCAAGGAGTCCAATAGATGTTATTTGATTTCCTTTGACATTTTGTAACGAAAATACCAACCAAAAAATCATAACACAATAAACAAATTTATATGTTTTGATCATTAAATAAAATTACAGGACTCCAGAAAATGGAAATCTTCGTCTGCAAAAAATCTCCGACTTCTAAATAGTTCCCTTAACATCTTTTAGCGAATTTCCCCTATAGGGAATAAGCATTACCGTAGTACTCATGGCAAGACCTGGACCTAGGACCGATTTACTTTTTCGTTTTGAGGTCCCTAGAGACCAAAAACACCATCCGTTCAAATTCATATATATATATATTTACTAGCTGACCCGGCGAACTTCGTATCGCATTAGTTATAGGTTTCCCCTAAGACAGACCGACCCGGCAGACGTTGTCTTGCCTTTGACTATTTATAATTTAAGTACCGTTACGTTTAATTTTCAAGATGATCTCGTTCGCATCGCTCAATCACGTCCTGGTTGAAGTTCGTTCGCTACGCTCACTCACCTTTGGGTTGGAGCTCGTTCGCTACGCTCACTCACCTTTAGGTTGGAGCTCGTTCGCTGCGCTCACTTGCCTTCAGGTTAGATGTTCGCATCGCTCAATCACGTCCTGGTTGAAGTTCGTTCGCTACGCTCACTCACCTTTAGGTTGGAGCTCGTTCGCTACGCTCACTCACCTTTTGGTTGCAAATTAGCTGTTGTCATAAATGTAAAAGAAATAATAGTGCTGCACCCTGTTGGTAATCCTTGTAACTTTAATGCTATTGAACATCATAGAACAGAACCAACTTGTTTAATTGAAACAGCTGTTAAGGTTCATTAATTCCATTTCTCATAAGGTTAACATGGGAAACTCCAGAGCCACTGGGGCATAGCCCTTTTAAGAATTTCGAAACGGGAAATAGTTTACGTCCGATTCGCATACCTACAGAATTTACACACCAAATTTCATAACGATCGGTGAAGTCGTTCCGGAGGAGTTTGCAGACAAACAGTGTGACACGAGAATTTTATATATATAGATATATGTGTCCGTTAGCGCGATAACTCAAGCAAAAATCATCCGATTTTGATGAAATTTGGTACAAACGTTTAAACCTACATTAATTGAAACGAGTTCGCGAACCAGCATGATCGGACTATGGGAACAGGGGTTTATGGGGGGTTTTATGGGGTAAAAATTGGTTTTTTCCATTTTTGACCCTAAAAACTTAAATAATTTTCCAAACCACCTAACGTAATTTCTTTCCAAACCATTTTGTAGAGCTTAAAAAAAACTAATAATTTAGTATATTGAAGCGTTTTTATGCGCCTAATGGTTACAGAGAAAACTCCAACAATCTGTAAATTTAAAATTCCCATGTTATTCTTATGGAGAATAAGTAAACTGTTGTTGTTTGCTTGTTTATGAACATATCAAAATATGTTCATTTGATCAAAATCAAATTTGGAAAATGCATTCATTTTATACTAAACTATTACATTTTACAAAAAAAAATACCTTTTTACCCTCCCTGTTGAAGCAAACCTAACTACTCATTAAACTTATGTTATTTAAATAGGGAATAAATGTGATATTTTTAAGGAGACATTTTAGTGTAAATCCAGTCAGGCAAATAGAAATTCGCTTAGTCTGCAGGTTTGCGGCGGCGGGGGTATTTTAGAACTGATATGTCCAAGAGTATGAGCACTTAAGGGTAGTTTATTTCCACAACATAGGCCTATGTATTGAAAACAGCCGTATTGCTATAGCATGACAAAGAATGACATTATTTTCATCACCTGGTGTTTCCTGTCCGCCTTACAGAGCTGGGAAGCCAGATGGGAGTAGTAAGGATTATAAGTTTTCTCTTGCATCAAACAATGTACCATAACATGCACAATCTCTTGTTCTTGCTGGGCTTTCAATCCGAGTCGAAGCAGCTTTTCAAAGGCATCTAAGTAGTCCTGTGTCATAGCTCTTGTTAAAATTAATATTGTAACAAATAAACACAGTAGGCCTAGATAAAGTTTACATGATTGTATCCTGGTTTGAAAAATGAAAAGAAAGTGTAGTATAACTCCAACCATCCAAATTTTAATCATCCGGATCATCTCTAGGAGAAAAAATGTGCCCTAAAAGAATTGCTAACCCTGGTTTTGAAACGAACAGTCTGACTATTCATTTTCGAGCGATATTTTCATTATTTTGGTTTGAAATTGTTGGTCTAAATTATTTAGACATTGTTTCAGTTTGTAAACGCCTGTAGAATCAAACAACTATATTGTCATCAAAAGTAAGCCAACCTAAATTTTTTTTAATTTCAGAAATATATCACCTGTAAGTTAAACTGACAACATATATTTCTAGAATAGAATAAAAATTGTAACTTTTCAGTTTTTAAGTTCTTTGTTACCAAACTTAACTAATTCAAGAAATCGTTGTAAGGTTGCAGCAGAAATTGATTTAATATCAAAAACTTTAAGTAAATGGTAATACATGAAAATAATCCTCAAAACAGATACAAAATGTTAACATAACCCTTTCAAAAATTTACTTAAGGTTTTTTTACACATGGGAGTCAGGGCCGGATTTAGCATTTTGGCACCCCTAGGCCTAAAAACTTTTCCATTCCCTACACTGGTTGAAGTTAATTTCTTACTACCTTTGACAAAAACTAGGCCTATATCATAATTGCTTAAATTCCAAAATCACTCCACAATGCAATTGTATCATTGCAAGTCTTTTGAAGAATTTACTTGGTTCTGGCCTTTACAAAATGCCGTCTCAAACACTTTTAGCAATTTTATGCATTAAATAGAGAGGTCACGTTTTTGGGACTGAATTAAAACGATTAACCAGCCTTAGGTCTTAACGATTCCTGTAACAAAGCTTGGAGATTGCTGCTGCCGTCGTGCCTTAAAATATCAGGACCAAAAACATGAACTCGTACAGTTTATGATACCATAGATTAAACAAACCCTCTTAGTAGATTTATGAATCAGCTAAATAATTCCTGTTATTTCAGTTATTTAAAACCTCGTTTAACCGAATAAAACTATCCAATCATAAACAATAGTTCGTCCCCTGGTTTTATTACAAGAAACTGAAACCAAAATCATAAAATTAACCCTGAAATAATATCAAAAAAATTTCGTCAACACCATGAACTAGACATAAAAATGTTTTTTCAATTTTACAATGGAATGAGAAGTCTACTTGTTTTGGCTAGTCTCATAGTAATACTGCATCTAAATTATATTCACAATGCAAAACAAAGTCATTAAAAATAGTGCTCTAGTGAGTATTGCATTTATTTAACCTCTTGCAAACTAAGTTTAATACATTTTTCATTAGATTTAAAGACAAAGTCAGTTTCTATTGAATGACATATTTTAACTTGATAACTGTTACAATAAACACCAGATTAAGTGTTGCAGGTTGTTGTAGGCAAATCAAAAGATTGGTTAATAACCTTTGTTTTGTGAGGTAAGAGTGGTAACAGTGTCTCAACAATAACATTAGCACGCAAATGCGCCCCTATTCACTTCGAGTAGTAGCGCAGAGCTCACATGAACATAGTGGCAGTGGAAATACGATGTGAACCATTCCAAAACATCCCTACAGCCTTCTCCCGTGTTTAAGACCAATGTAGTAACGAAGTTCATGTGTAATGTTGGAAATAGTTTAACTTTACCAACAATTATTTTTCCTAAAAACATCAAAATGCTCAATTTGCCTGATTTTTTTCAAGATCAATTCGGGAAAAATTTTAAGTTATGGCTATTTATTTTTATTTGTAGACATTAAAAAAAATTCCCCTTCGCCTTGCGCCCATAGGCTCGGGCCTCTCAGGCCTATTGGGAAATCCAGCCCTGCATGGAGTTGAATTGTAATACTACAAAAACATTTTGGAAACCTTTTTTAATATATAGGCACACCATATCAGGAATAATCCTGGTTCCCAGCCTAGTGCTGTTCATTCTTGTACCATCTCGTTAATTTCTTTGCTTGACACATTACAAGCTCTGGCCAAGGCCTATGTGGATGGGCAGATGCAAGGTTAAAAAAAAAAAACAAGGAATTTAAAACAAAAGGAAAAATTGAAAAATAACCTTTAAAGAACAAAAAAATCAACCCCACATTTTTTTAAATATTGAAGTTATAAAAACCTCCTATTCCCACTAACCTCAGCAGTGACGAGGATACAGAAGATGTTGCGTCTAGTGTCAGTGTTCATCCTCTGTTTACGAGCCAAGTCTAACACAGTTTGGCTGTATTGACTGTCTGAGGCAGGGGTGGCAGAGTTAGGGGTGGGGGTGGACTCCACTCCTGTCCAAGCAGATCCTACGATCCACCAACGACCTCTCTCTTCCGCTAAAAACCATACCATTCACAGTGAATAGGTACTATTTGCTAGTTCTCTTTATAATAGACCTATTTAATGTTGATTTCTAGATAATTTTCTAGAGTACAGTGTTTCATTTAAATTAAGACAAAGACGTAACGGAGGGAAAAGAATTTATCAATAAAAATAACCATGTCTACCAAACATAAAATGACACAGAAAAAGGTTGCCAATGACACAGAAAAAATATACACTTAAATATGAAATGGTTATAACGGCTATAAGAGTCTTTAATTTTGATGTTTAGCATAAATGATTTCTCATTATATTATATTTGTTCAATCGAAACTATTTTATTAAATATCAGCTGACAACAATAACAAAGGAAAGAATTGACTGCTGTTGTGCTCGAATCCTGCTCAATATATATTTTTTTTACTTAGGATAATAAACTAATTTAGCCTTGCAATACAAAGTAGAAATTAAAAAAACAAAGCCCTCAATACGAAGTCACCCTTGATAATAAGTGTATTTTCAAATGCTTTTGATTTTAACCCTTCCCGAGCGGCGGATGCAGTGCGAAGCCCTATTCACAACGAGATAAATCATTTGGTTGGGGTTAAACAAATTTATTTTGATATTTTTCCACATACTGTATATCTTAAATAAATGCGAAGATAAGATCTTAAAAGTTAAAGTTTATTGTAAATATATTTTTCATCAAAATAATAGGTATTTTTATAAGTTTTATTACCTTAACTGTTGCATGTATATAACGTCTAAAGATTGTAAATTTTGTTTAGGAAAAACATTTATTTGTAATAAACTCTTGAAAAATTTAATCAAATCTATATATTAATACACAAGCAGTTTTCTTTTCACAGTCATAACACGATAACGGCTTGACGTATTTTAACGTTTGATGTGTCAAATTAAAGGTATTTTCATGTAGATGTGCAAATACGTCTCAGAATATATAGAAAGGGCGTCACTTAAGTACAGTTTAGGGCTAAAGTTTGGGAATGGCGCCATCTGTTGACATTATATCAAACTCAATTCCCTTTGTTTACAACTAAACATATGGACGTAGTTTGAAATACTTTTTGAGGTTAACCACAGACTGCAGGACTTATTACTTCCAGAGCAAAGCTGGAATTTATATTTGTATTCAAACGTGTATTAATGATGTCTGATTCATAAATTAATAGTGTCCTAGCAAGACTTGAAAACAAATTGTTTGTAATAGTTTAATTTATTTACCTAACATCGCATTTTCCAAAATATCGTGTTGTTTTGGTTTCAGTTCGCTGTGATGAAATGAATTTTTGAAAGTGATTATTTACAGTGCAGTTACCCATTACATTACCATATCATGTAATTTACACTGTATATCAAAATTCCGTGGTAGTGATTTATGTTGTTTGGTTTAACTTTCGTATTTTATCTAAATTTAAGATTAAATGCCACCTGTAAGACGAAGAACTGTGAGTGGCTGGAGGAAATGCGAACGTGACCACTTGCATCAACCTCCCAATACGTTAAACTGTTTAAATTTTGGCTGCTTCCTTTAAGCACACAAAAAACTGGCCAAGACAGTAAACTTAATTGTTACTCTTTGTTGCCACAAATGAGAGAACCCTTTACTCATCTGCGGAATTCATCATACTTTTAAGAACTTATTAGAAACTCCCAATCTGAGAACAGGGCTGTGAGGCTAGATCTAGACATTATTGGGACGAAATTCGTCAATTAAATTCCGCCTTTGCCAGGTCAGCTCCGAAGCTCATTTAGATCAGAGCACCAGGATTTACAATTTCAACATCCATGACACGTTTTACCTCCGAGTAGGTAATCTAATTCCTTAAGAAGGCCATCCTAAACACGCACAGATGTATAAGTACGACGTTGGCACCCAACAGCGCATGAAACCCAATTGAAAGAAGGAATGCAATGAAAAATGTGCGGGAAATAGGGCCACATTGCCAACCCATTTGCCCAATCTTTTAAAACTTTGGCAGAAATGTGTAGAGACGAGAGCTCCGAGGAGTCAAGTGAGATTCTTATGTACATAATAAGAGACAAAAGAAGTGACTTTCCTAGCCACAATAGCGCTATACCCGGATAGATGTCGCAGCAATTTTTAAGCCTGAAAACAGTCCACCACCTGGCCAAATAAATCTTAGTTTCTTTTTTCAAAAAATAGTGTTAAACGCGAATCCGTTCTAGATCCGTCGTTGGATTTACTTACATACCTTCTAATGTTCCCAACCGGAGACTTTGGTTGGACCCCCTAATTTAAATACGCCTAAAACAGAACCTTACCGTAGTAATAATTTAACAAAGCTATAGTACGTGTCGTACTGGTTGGCGTCAAAAGAGGGATTTAGGTCTGGACATATCTACATTAACATATCTGAACAGGTCTACATTAGGTCTTAAAAACTCACTTTACAGTGTGTGGTTGACATCTACGTTCTCATAGAGGGCACCCGCCTACTGCACATAGAGATAATCAAAGCAGTGTGAGAGCGGATCTATATTTAAATATTGTAGGCTACTTTTATAATTTTTTAAAACATAATATTTTTCATATTTCTTTAATCAGTCATAGACTTTAGAATGACTCTTTGATTGAGGTCTTGATGTTTGTGTTTTTGTTGTTTATTTTTCTATCACAAGTTACAGTTTTGCTCGATTTCGAGCAACAGGTTATCTAGTAAAATAAAAATTAAGAACAATATGACTTCTTGTTATTACCAAAAGATAAAACAGACTAATCATAATACAGTAGGCTACGATAAAAAATAAATTCAGATATTTCAATCTAAACGTCATTTTTAATAAACACAAGACATTTTAATGCACTGAATATTTTCTACTTATCTTATTACTTCACTCAAGAACACGTAAACAGACTGTCTGTGTGAAACAATAACATGAGGATGACTGGGCCGGCCGGTTTTGTAAACAACAGATGTTACAAGATCAGTGATGCCCACCCACCAATCATAAAATTTAGCACAAAAAATAACAAAGTCATCCCAACAATAATACTGATTGCCTAAGGTAACTTTTGACGGCCAAGAAACAAATTTAAAATACCTAATAGACGTTTACACGTTTTGACGTTTATATGCGTTTACGCTTACGCTTGGACCTTCAGATTGAGTTGTGTATATACACAGCCAACGCTTGCAACTGAATAGCATCGTTGACGTACATAATATAGGCTGTCGCTCGGGAAGGGTTAAATAAACTTTAATTATTGATCATTGCAAGAAATCTGAACTTAATAAAAAGATAATAAGAAGTCCATTTTGAAAACACGTCTTATTTGATAATCCCTATAAGATACTTGCTATCGAGGTTCTCTACTGAATTGAAAATAGTTGTTGTCCTGCAGTATGACGAACAAACGTTTTCATCCTTCATTTTAGACTACACAAACAAAACCGCTCAACCAATTTTGCTTTGTAAGTTTTTTACACATCAGAAGAAGCGTGGATAGAAGGACCAAAAAATGTGTCCACTTAAGGTTACACTTAACTTCACAAAATCGTGTTTGCTCATCAATAGCAATTCAGCCTTCAGTGGTGAATTAGTAAGCACTTACCTGTATCAATAGTTTTGTCAGATAACAATGAAAACCCCACCTTTCAATAGGTCCTCCAATGTGATTTTAAGTTCAGTAATGTACTTTCCCTTGTGAATCATGGTCTTCATAAGCTTCTTAAGGTGTTCACTATGGCTGGGATCATATTGTGGAATTTTTGCCATGTTATTGTTTTTCACAGCCAACAAAATGTCTAGCATAAATTTTACTCTTGGGCTGAAAAAATATATCCCTTATTAAAATGGTAATATTGATTATTCTATCTAAACCGGTTGCTGTAAGGTCAAAATACCCCCGCCGCAGCAAACCTGCAGACTAAGCGAATTTCCATTTGCCTGATTGGATTTACACTAAAATGTCTATACTTAAAAATATAACATTTATTTCCTATTTAAATAGAATTAGTTTTACAAGTACTTAGGTTTGCTGCATCAGGGAGGGTAAAACTGTTTTCTTTTGTAAAATGTTAATAGTTAGTAAGAAATTAAAACATTTTCCAAATTTGATCAAAATATGTTCATAAACAAGCAAACTACAACAGTTTACTTGTTCTCCATAAGAATAACATGGGAATTTTAAATTTACATTTTTAAATATTTTCTACGTCACCATTAGGCGCATAATAACGCTTCAATATACTAAATTATTTGTTTTTTTAAGCTCTACAAAATGGTTGGATAGAAATTGCTAAATTTTATGTTTTTTGGGTCAAAAATGGGAAAAACCTATTTTTACCCCATAAAACCCCCCGTAAACCCCTGTTCCCATAGTCCGATTATGCTGGTTCGCGAACTCGTTCGAATAAATGTAGGTTTCATCAAAATCGGATCATTTTTGCTCGAGTTATCGTGCTAACGGACACATATCTTACCATGAGTACTACAGTAATAGCTTATTCCCTATATGGGAAATTCGCTAAGACAAAAAAATTTTAAACATGTTAAATGTTAATGTTTAAATCATTAAGTTAATAACACTTCTCCATATTCAAACATACTCAATGAATTGAGATTATCTTACAAGGAACCAATTTTTTCTATTTTCAAGAGTTTCCCACGGTCACGGAAACAACATATTTTATTTTTTTAAGATAACATCTTCGTCTCCCGGCGTCATGGAAACAATGTCACCTTTTTTCGTGATTACGGTGTGCAGTGACAATGGTACCGGTACTTTGGCGCCCCCCCCCCCCGCACTGTGGGGGCTACAGGGGTGTTATTTAAGCCACTGCTGATGGTTGCTTTGAGTTGTTGTCTAACACATTCAACTATAGTTCGGCCGCTTAGAAAGCGACCTCCTCCAGCATTGGTTTAGCATTAGCGCACAGGTCGTTTTCTAAGCGGCCGAACTATAGTCCATATTGCTGATGGATCTCACCACATGCACTCATTTACTACCATTGACTATATATACATACAGAAGACGTTTCTTCATCGCCATATTATTGGACCTGTCACCAGTATTTTGTTGGCTAGCAGCGCCGGAACAGCGCTAGCATGTGGTGCGATCTATCAGTAAAGATTAGAAACAGTTTCGACGCATGCGCATGGCGAGCAGACGAGTAGTAGAGGGGCAGTCTATGGTACTACCCCTCTACTACCGCTGTCTATGGTACGAATAGATAGCTTAGCTATGGTGGGAGTGGGGGAGTGGAGAGTGGATGCAATGTGTCGCTGTCACTGCAACAACAATATCCAGAAAGGTAAATGAAATAATGAAATAATGATTTATTCCACCATAATTACATAAAATACAAATCAAATAAAAACTCGGAATTACGTTGCCACAGCATCCAGTTAATGTGACAACGTTAAAAAAAAAATATATATATAATGTACATTCTATAAATTTTCAGTCCAGTCCACACATGAAAAACAACTTGCCGCTCTCTGTGGCGTCTTGATGATAGTTGTTAAATTAAACAAAATAACAGTATTATAAAAATAATAGATATTCACAATACAAATATATTAAAAATAAATCCTATATAAGCAGTATAAACTAATGCAAATCAGCAATTTAAAACAATATATGCAGATTCAATAATTACAACACAAAACGTTAAATTTGCAATAAGCTGAGCACTAACCAAACTAGCTCTCGATCAGCTATAGTACTCGCACTACACTCATGTCGTCTCACCACCGCCGCGTGGCCCTGCCCTAGCCCTGCTGGTCGCGCAAATTTTTATTTTTAAAATTTGTATTCGAGGCTTACAATTGATTGAAGTTTGAGTATTTTTTTTCTTTAACAAACATGTTACCAGGGACTAATTACTCCATATTTTATTCAAGAAGTAAGAAACCATGACTTCTAAATGAAAATGATACAAAAAAGTTTAAAAATTGTCTGAAACAGTATTTGATTAAAATTGCCCCTTATTCTCTTGAAGAGTTTTGGGAGAACAAATAAAATAAATATTCTGTCTTATTTTTAGTTCTTAAATGTAAAACATTTTATTTTGTAAGATCTGACTCTATTCCTGTACAATTGTACTTTAAATGAATAAAGGATATTTTGATTTGATTTGATTTGATTTGATGACTATTTATCAGACGTTTTTACCCTACCAACTATGGCTGCTCGATATTTTACATGTATTTTCAGCAAAATGTAATTAATAAGCAATAACGAGGATTAAAATCTTGAAGTATTAAATAATATGTTGCCTACTTTGACTACGCAAAGTCTTATGAACATTTGATTTTTTTTCGATGATTTGTATTATTTTTTAATATCACATCATCTAGGAAAGTTTGAAGACATAATTTTGAGACATGTAAAACATAAAGAATAACAGGTCAAGGATCCTACGCCTTGAGAGTCCTTGGAGCCTTGACGTTCTAAACTCATATAACAATTTAAAACCTACAAAGCAAATTTCTAATCTCATAGATAGATATATTTTAGGTTGGTAAATAACTCTTTAGCGGCTGTAAAATTAACATTGCTCTTATAGTGGGCAAATCCAAGATGACCGTTGGCTTCCATGAACTCCCTTGGAAATACATTCAAAACAACAAACAACATTTCTAATCTCACAGTATACTAGATATTTACATTATATTCACTTTGGTGTCTCAAAAACTCTTTTTGGATTATAATGGGTTGCCGGAATTTTATCCCCCTGAATTTTACCCCCTGGGCAAAGCTGACGTCACTATGACGTAGTAACCTGAGCGCTCATAAGTTTGTTCGGGGGCGGAATTTTACCCCCGCGGATTTGGAAGTCTAATGAAAATATACAGAGCGTGATTAATTAGATTAGCAATAAAAACCAGAGTTTTACCTCCTGTCCATATACCTAGGGTTTAGACAGCTGAAGATGTACGGGCCCGGATTTTTACCCCCGGATTTTTACCCCCCTGGCCGGATATAGAAATTAAGAATGATTGATTTTCTTATTTCTATTTTTATTTAATTGTAAACATTTTATTATTAAGTTGCCTATCTTTATTTATTTATTTTGTAATCTCAACTAAGTAAACAGAATTTGCTAAGAACGTAAAATTCCGGGGGTAAAAATCTGGGCCGTACATTTTGAGCTGACCTCATGAAGGGGTAAAAGCTGTTTAATTTTGATCATATTAACCATTAGTTGGCTTGTTTGATCAAATCCTGATACTCTAATCTCAAAATTAAAATTAAAAAACCTCTTTGATTAGTTGATGTTACAAATAAATTAAGATAGGCTACGGTACTTAACAATAAAATGTTTACTATTAAATTAAAACTGAATGAAGAGAATTAACCATTCTCACTCATTTATATCTGGCCAGGGGGTAAAAATGCGGGGGGTAAAATTCCGGGGTTAAAAATCTCTGCTGTACAATTTGAGCTGACCTCATGAAGGGGGTAAAAGTCCGGGGGTAAAATTCCGGCCCGTACACTCTAGGTTTTTATCATTTGATGTGAGGTCTGCAAGATGGCGGTTAGTGAAGACTTGGATTTGTGGCAGCTGCCGAATATTATTTAAAAGTAATGACAGATCACTGCGATGCGGTGGCATTTTGTGGATTAAAATTTCATTTTAAATGCGCCAACTTACTGGTTAAAGAGTTTGATGTGATTAATAAACTCTCAAGTAGTGTTTTCTGGTACTGTGAAAAGTGCCGCCTTGACATGAGGGAAACTTGTAACGAAGATCAACTGCCGACAAGGACAAGACTCTGCTAAGAAAACTCTTTAATGTAGTGAATGGTTTAGTGACTACTAATTTGACGATTACAAGTAAATTGGACTTAGTTTTAAAGAACTATGATGAACTTCAATCTAAACTTTCACAACATAACCTAAATCAGCCATCCCCAACCTCAAGACGTTAAAAAATCGACTCAATCGGTTATCACCGATGTTGTAAACGATAACGTGGGTATTAAGGACTCGATTAATTGTGTCCCAAGTTACCTCAGAAATCACAATGAAGAAACCCATCCAAAAAACGGCTGTTCAGGAGAGTAGCAACATAAATAGGCCTAGGCTTCAGTCTGGTGGGTTTAAGCTTAAGCCCAATGAATCAGAGCTTAAACCAAAAAATAAATCAAGATTGGGTCAAAAGTCTGTTGACGACAAGCATAGCAACATTCAACACAATAGATCTGTGCGTGGAAGTAATAAGTTTATTACAGGGAGCCTGCAAACTTCTGATAAGACTCATAACCTTAAATCTGTGGAGAGAAGTGTAGCTCTTTTTGTTTCTAGGCTGAGTCCTTCAACTGGACCAAGTGACTTAACGGACTACCTTAAAGGGCATTACCAAGAAGAGGAGTTCACCGTAGAAAAACTTAAACTCTAGATATCCGGATAAGTACTCGTCGTACAAAGTGGGAGTGCCCTACAAACTAATGAACGATATCTTTACTCCAAATTTTTGGCCAAGCGATGTTTTTTGTTTCAAGATTCGTGAGCAAGAGATACAAGACTCCAGCTGGTAAAGCTGAACATAGTGAAAGTTTTCATAATGTTAGTACTGAAAACAAGGACCAGTCGGTTTTTTTTAGGGTTTCCCAGTACGAAGGGGTAGGCCTAGCTTCAGCTTTAGCAGTACAGTCGAGCCCTAGTCTAGAGGGTCAGCAAACTAATTTAAACAAAATATCAATATTTTATAGTAATATTCAAAGTTTAATCAACAAAATTGACGAATTGGACATGCTGTTCAAGGTGCAACATTTTTCAGTATTGGCTTTAGTGAACATTGGCTTAATAGCAGCAACTACGATATTTATAACCTTGAAGGTTATAGCCTGGGGAGCATCTTTTGTCGCTCAAGCATTATCCACGGTGGTGTGGCAATTTATATCTCCAATGCTACGGACTTCGAAGTTTTGGATACATCCTCCTTCTGTATTGAACTTCACTTTGAAATATGTGCTGTGAAGCTAATCAACTTTAAGATTATAGTATTATCCTTATACAGATCTCCTGCTGGTGACATGACAATTTTCCTGCAACAACTTGAAGCTACACTGAGTTATTTCACTAAGTTTGAAGCCAAAGTTGTTATGTGTGGTGACTTCAATGTAGATGTGCTTAAGAACGATAGTAATTGTTCACTTCTTCATAATGCGCTTCAGTTGGTCGGTTGTCGATGCACGGTCTGGGAACCTACTCGAGGACCTGCTTGCCTAGATAATGTTGTAACGAATGTGAAACAGTGTATGATTTCGGCGAATGTTGTTAAACTTCCTTTGTCAGATCATCATGTCATTCTTACTGATATGCTCTTTCCCAGTGAAGTTGACAAGAAAAAAGCAACTCGCCCTAATGTTATTGTGAGACCTATAACCTATAACAAAATGGAACTTTTCAAAGAACAGTTAGCCCTTATTAACTGGGAGAGCCTACTCTATAACAAAAATACCAATACAATTTGTACTACAATTTTTAATGTATTAATTGGTATTATGAGCTGGTGTTTCCCCAGAAGGTCGACAAATCACTTATCTACTCCTAAGGGTAAATCAGGCATCTGGTATACCCCCCAGCTTGAAGCACAGAAGAACTACGTTATGTCCCTGTACATAATAGCAAATAATACCAAGAGTGCTACCGATCGAAGGGCTTACGTAGCAGCAAGAAACTTGTACAAGCAAGCCATTCAAAATGCCAAAAAGGACATCTAACGAGAACTTCATAGAGTCTGCTGCGAACAAGACCAAGGCTGCATGGCAAGTGGTGAGAGATGAACTCATGCTGCTCCGAGGGAAAGAGGTCACCTACTGCAGAGGTCTACAGCAGGTTTCTCATGGAGGTCATCCCCAGATACGTAATGCATCCCTCCAGTAACCACAACGGCTGAAGATCTTCTGAGGAATAAAGTGCTAAGTGTAAGCAGAGCTTTGTGTGGCAAAGTGTTGAGCCTAGTGCAGTGTTGAAAGTGTTAACCAGCTTGAAGTCATCCAAAACCAGGATATATATGATATGTCCAACGATCTCTTGAAATATGTTGCAGATGTTGTAATTTTGCCCTTAACTTTGCTTGTTAATTCTTGTTTGAGCGAAGGAATCTTTCCAGACGAATTGAAGTTGTCCAAACTCATACCTATCTATAAATCTGGGGATGTAAAGGAGGCAGCCAGTTACAGGCCGATATCTGTGGTTCCCGTCATTGCCAAGGTTGTGGAAGTGGTAATGAAAACTCAGGTTAGTGACTACTTTGAATCCAATGGTTTAATTTCTTCTGATCAGTTTGGCTTTAGGCCTAGTATGTCAACGGCCAACGCGGTCGGGGTCCTTGCTTCCTCAGTAATTGAGGGTTTTGAGCGAGGCTTAGCCACTCGAGCTTCGTTATGTGACCTGAGCAAGGCCTTCGACTGCGTTGACCGGGACATACTATTGAAAAAACTTGAGTATTATGGGGTAGTCGGTCCTCAAATCAAAATTTTTGAATCCTATCTAACAAATAGGCGACATAAAGTTAGTGTTAAGGGTTCAATGTCAGTCGCTACCCAGGTTGAGTACGGTATACCGCAGGGCTCGGTCCTGGGCCCATTCCTATTTTTGGTTATGGTTAACGACTTGCCTGATAATGTCTCTGCTAGTACAGTCATGTTTGCTGATGATGCGACCTTTTTTAGAAGCGAGAAAAATTTTAATGACCTTTGTTGCACCATGAATGAAGTAGTTCTTAAAGAGGCAGCTGAATGGTATGCAGCTAACAAATTTCTCCTTAACTTGAATAAGACACAGAATATAACTTTCTCTCTAGACGTAAGAGCACCGAAAGAGGCAGATGATGACAATAGCGTTAAACTTTTAGGTGTCCATCTTGATCCTAAGTTAGTTTTGGGATACTCATGTTACTAAGGTTTGTTCAAAGCTGTCCAAAGTTGTTCACATGTTGCGTCGCCTTAGATTTAGCCTACCTAGTCATTACTTAAGATCTTGTTATTTTGCTTTTTTTCATAGTGTTTTGCTCTATGCTATTTTGTACTGGGGGCAATAGTTCAAAAATAAGTGAAGTTTTAGTGATCCAGAAAAAGGCTGTGAGGATTTTATTTAATGTAGACCCTGATGAGCACTGTAGGCCCTTGTTCAAACAAGCCAAGATTTTAACTGTGATAAATGTATATATTTTTTGGTGTGTTTATGTTATGTTAAGAAGAATTTAGATAACCTCACTTTGTCAAACCAAATCCACAACCATTTCACAAGATCTAGTCATCATATTTATAGGCAACATTGTAGGTTAAGTAAAACCCTCAAGTCTTTCAATGTTCTTAGTATTAATTTGTTTAACAAACTGCCTCATAGCGCAAAAGAAGTTAGTAATAGTAAATTTGAGAGAGTTTTGTCAGATTGGTTAGTGGAAAACCCCATGTATAGTGTTAACGAGTTCTTGAAAATGACTTTCAACGATTCAATGTTACCATTCTGTGTTAAAGTCTAGGCCTAGGCCTATACATCTGTTTATTTTTAAGTAGGCTAAGATATTTTAAAAATGTGACTTTGCCCATTGCATGTACATGTTTAACGGCAATAAACGATTCTTATTCTTCTTATTCTTATTCTTATTCTTAAATTCACAACCGTGAAAATATATGTTTTAATTCCGCGTTTAATCCATCGAGCTGATGTCACAAAACTCTAAAGTTCGCGGCCGGAATTTTACCCCCTGGTTTGTGACATCACGTTTGCCCAGGGGGTAAAATTCCAGGGGGATAAAAATTCGCTACCCCATGATAATACTCTCCAACAGCTGTTTGAAATTATTCAAGATGGCCGCTAGCCTCCAAGGACTCTTAACTATGTCGTCACCGTGTCGTGGCATATGTAAAATTACATCAGCAAACTTTATAGGTTGGCCGACTATCATCAACTATTATTTGTTTCACTAAATTCCAATCACAAGTTTTATTAACAGCGTTTGCAAAATGCATACTTTTGGTCAAGTTTTCGACAACGGGGCAAGTTCTTCGTTGAAAACTAAAATTCTTTGTCCACGATGAAATAAACAACAAGACTCAAGTCAGACTAAGTCTCAACAGACTGAGTCTGTTCCTGCTTGTGGTCGCGGCAATGCCGTACAAATTGGTAGGGCCTACTTAAATGTATTTTATTTGTCAATCGTGTCTTTGTGAATATGTCGTCGTGTATGTGTCATCATGTGTATGTGAACTAAATGTCTACCTGACGAAGCTACAATAAGTGGATTTTGATGTTCCTGTACTACGACAGTTTGACAATGGCATTCTACCGAAACATGTAACTACTAGGGATGGACGAGATTGGATTTTTAGTTCGAGACGAGACGAGACGAGATTTTTTATTTCTCATAAAATTTCGAGACGAGATCGAGACGGGATTTCCCTTCTCATACACAACAGAAATGCACGTTCAAAATTTTACCTGATTTTTTAACATTGTTAGATGACTACTCAAAACTATTTTTTTACTATACAAAAATAATGATAATAGGCAAGAATATTTACAATCTTTTATTAAAAAACATCAGCATAACATTTTTTTATTAATCACGCCTAACTTATTAAAAATGCCTACGATTAGGAAACATAGTGATATCCAGTTAGGATAGAGTTCAACTTATCCTAAAATAAAATAAATCATAAAAGAAAGCAATATTAATTTTTATAAAATAGTTACTTGTTTTGACTTTTTATAGTAATAAAACATTTCTTACACTGCTTACACTTAACAAAACTTCTCAAATGTTATTAAAGTAATATTATTTAAATCATTAAGTAATATTTACATTTAAAAAAGAATTAATTAAATAATAACGCCTTCGCAAAGGAAACACAACTACAACACGCTCCTGTATTGCGGGTATTGCATTGACTTTATGCAGGCGTTTTTAATTTTATTTTTTTTTATTCTCGTCTCGATAAAAATCTCGGCCAAAAAGAAATCTTGTCTCATGTAACAAGATTTAAAATTTCCCGAAATTTTGAGACTTGACCATCCCTAGTAACTACATTACTAAAGTACAAACTACAATTTTGGAACTGCAGACGAGGTAGGGCCTAATAACCTTCACCTTATTTCTAGTCTAAATAGCAGTTTCGGGGCTACAACAATGGATTTTATTGTTTAACTTACTTGTCCTTGAATTTGACAGAGTCGTTAGCCTTCCTCTGCAGTCTGAGGACTACATCCTTGAGGGCCAAAGGATCGTCTTTGCGCAGACTAAACCCCACAGACCGCAATACCAGAAGGATTAGTTCAACTTCCTTCTCTTCAAATCTCTCCACAAGCTTGTCCAAGATATTGTACATCAGTACAGCATGGAACACCTGGAAAAAGTATAGGGTGAAATAATTTTTAGAGGTGTCCAAAAAAGGTCTCGGTCTGTAGATGGGCCATCAAAAACAAAATTAAGTACAATTTTTATCAGCACATCGGTTTAACCGGACTGGATCGGCAGGAAATGGGCGGTACTGAAACGACAGTTCTCGTAGGAAAGATTCTGACCAGTGATCACATGTCTAAATATGTAATAATAATTATCGGCTTATACAGTAAATGGTCCGTTTTACCGAGTTTTGGGCGACGTCGGTTTAACCGGAAAAACGGTTATCCGGACTGGCCTCGGTCCCGAGGAGTCCGTAACTACACGACACTCCTAGCGGTGGGCGCCGGAACATATGCTAACCGCAGCACTGCTGCCGGTCTATAAATTCATTCTATTTGTCTATTGTTATAGGCATCTAATTGCAGGGCATAGAACTTTCATGTCTGCAGGGGCGGCTTGTGTGCTATGAAAACCTCAAAATTTAATGGTTTAATCAAATGGGACTTACCTTAAAATTGTACAAATGGGAAATAATGAGAAGAATATTATCTAATTCTTTATCTTCAACTTCTGGCCCTTGATTGAACAACAAGTCAAACCTCTGTACAAAACTCTGAAGGAAATGTGCTCCTGCAACCAAGAAAGTACTTTTATAGCAACACGTTATCATTAGTCTATGTTACCAGGATATATCCATTTTAAATATATAAAAAAACATAAAAAACAAAGTAATATTGTGTAAATTAACATTACTGTCATCTATGTTTACTGTTCATTTCTATGTTTACATAATAGCTTGTAAGCTCCTCCAAGTAGTGATAGTCCACCAGAGCTTGCTATTTCAGTTAAGAGGCACAAGGAAAATATTATTCATCGATCAATTAACATTGAAAACAGATTGAATTTAAAACAACAAGAATACCGGTATTAGATAGTTCATCACGTCATCTTCGAGCTGATAGTTTTTGTTTTCTTTCCATTATTTTTGCCATATGAACTGGGATGTATCAAAAAACAATAATGTGGGACCGGGACCCTACTGCCCCATCAATATTGAATATACAATTCATTTTGACACCCTAAGATTACGATATACAACTTAATTTTCTCTGTAATTAATACATAAGTGCCGATTATTTTCAAACATTTTCTAGAACTTGTTCGGATTAAGCAGACGTTTGGATTACCCATGTTCGGACCAGTGGGACTCAAGTGGACAGTACAATTTCAATGGAACACTAATAAATGGCCTTATGACTATGACAATAATATATTTATTCTTGACAACAGCTGTAATAATAATTACGCTATGTTCAATATAAGGTTATTTTTGCTGGCTCTTAGTAATCCAGTATTTTAGGTATTACGAGTACTAGACTGTTTATGTCCAGGACATAAGAAAAATTTCATTTACATTTTTTAACAAAAAGCTAATTTTTCCAGAACAGTGGCTAGCACAAATATTGTTTTTAGCCTGAAACTAAGATATTCCTAACAATTTAGAAGAAATCATAGGAGCCGTTTTTGAAATCATTGTGCGCAACCGTTACTCATATTATAGTATAGATAGATATAGATTTAAATCTCCAAAATTTTTTTTTTAATTTTCAAATTTCTGACCTAAGTTATTGGATGACTCATATTCTGTATTTCTAAAGTAACCTATTACCTCAATCCTAAAACCTTACTGTCATAAACTTGACACATTGTGATTAAAAGCTTAATTGACAACAACACACCGACTTCTAGTCCCACATTAGCATGGAGCACTGCAATGAGAGCACTGTGTTCAATCACTAGTCTCTCAGGAGTCAACACATGAAATATCAGAGCCTCAGATATAAGACTGAGGAGGGAGTCGTTCATGTCGCTCCTACTGTTCCGCATATACAGCTCATCAATCTGGAACAACCTCAATATAGTAAACAAATCATTGTATAACAGCATATACAACGCATTGACTTGTGCTTCCCTGAATTGTCATCATGCAAAGATCATTACATACAATCAAGGCGCAACTCAAATTTTCTTCAGGGGCAGAAACATTTTGGCGGGGTTTAGTTTGCTAATGTGTAGAGTGGAATTTTGAGTAACGGATCATTAAATGTAAGAAGAGAATTTATTAAGTACTCGTGAAAATTCTTACAACTGACCTGTCACTGTAGAATTTAACCCTCTAACTGGCAGTGCGACTAGGTGGTTTCTTTATTGGCAACGACTATAATAGTCGCAATTTGCAAGGTTTTGGTTAACTCCAAATACATGGTTAAAAACAATAGTAAAATGAAATAATTTTTATACCTTAAGAAATATAAGATTCTAAACTTGCACTTAGTTACATAGATGAACTTTATCTCACAAAGGGATCACTGTAATTGAGCAATAAAGTGAACGAAAACTTCAAGTAAAGTCAGTTGCACCATGTAAGCGTCACAAAACTGCCAAACACGGTACTGTATGTTTCAAAAATTCATAACAAGGGATATTTTTTGTCTACAAAGAAACAGGTGGTACCACTGCAATAAGGAAGAAATTTCCTATATTATGGTGAAAAATAATTTTGATATAATTACATATGATCTCAGAACAACACAAAATTAATCAATTTTTACGTGTTCGTGAAGTGGCAGAGCGACTATAATAGTCGCAGTCGTAAAACACATTTTATTCACTGAAATATATAATTATCTATATGATAATGTATCTAATTCGAAAGTTCATGGAATTCTGTGCATTGTGGTATTTAATTGTTTTAGATTGCACCACTGGTGCTGAAGTTATCAGCTGTTACTTTTCGTTAATATTTGTCTGACTAACTAACCTCAATCTCTGTTGACCGAAAACTAACAAGTCGAGTTTTTGTATGATTTTACTTTATGTAGGTTTTAGTTTACATCGTGATTATAAGTTGTAAATTTGTAAGTTAAATGTTTAGTTTGGATAATATTTATTGTGCCTTGACTGAAATGTAACATTATAGGCAACTTTTAGAAATTTGAGATACTATTTTTTGCCGGTTTTTGAGAACTTTATTGACTGTTTACCAACAACGAATATCGCGGGATTGACTGTGTCTTTTGACTTGATCACTTTGAATCCTTATATATAATACGTGAAGGCAATTTCTACGAAACACTACTCCTCCGTTAATAATTAACGGATTTTTACAAACAATGTGTGAAAATAAAGTATTTTTTGTGTAGACGCCCCCTTTCACCAATTCCTGTAATAAAAGTCCTCGGGCTTCGCCCCACAGGCCATCAAATCCCAATATATTTCTTATGTAGAAAAGATTTTGTTTACTTAATCAGACAAAAAATTTGTATTTATTACAGCTAGCTGTTAGTAGTAAACACATGATACACACAAGAGCCTTCGTTTTTAGAGCGACTTCGTTTTCAGTTTCGATAACTGGAGTGGAGTGATTCATTTCATTATCCTAAAGTTGACTCTTTTAAGTCATCGTAAATTATGACTGTTATTCGTTTTGAAATTGTAATACTTTGCAATTGCTCGAATTCGAGCAACAAGAGCACTAGTCTTATTTATTAGTTGTAAATTTGAACCTATTTAGTTTGTTAACTGTTTCTTTAGCATTAAAGAAGATGAAACACTATAGACTTACTAAATTTTAAGTTTGGGACATTACATTTAGCCCGTTTTTTTAACATTTCTTCATAGTGAAGAAGCGATTTGATCGCCAAATGAAAAAGGCACAGCAGCATTTTATATAAAACACTATGAAATGTTTATTTATTTAGATTTGGATTTATAACTACATACATTCTTGTAGAGGAATAAATTTACTTTCATTTTATATAGCCTAGTTGGTATTTGGGTTTTATGTGTCTGAAAAATAATATACATGTTTGAATAACAAAATGTTTTTTCTAAAAAAATATAAAGATTCATAAAAGTCATAAAGATTTACAGTAGGCCTAATGATCATTTTACATGAACAATTCTTACTTCATTTAATTTCTTATGTTATTGCCTTAACAAAAATGTGTACTTTTACAGCGTTTCTTGAGAAAAAATTTATTTGTTTTTTGTTTGAAATTAGTAGCGCAAAATGTGGAATTTGCCACTTTTTGGTTTTCAGGTCATAACTTTCTAAAACAAAATGGTAATTGAAATTTTTTTACATTTTCATGTAGGGAAATACATTCCAAACATTTTGTTTACCGGTATCTTGAATTTCACATAAAGAGTTTTTGGTTCACGCAGCAAAGTTTTACTTTTAAAATTTCAAAACTCATAAACCAATTTACTATATATATATTTTTTACCTAATGCCAATACATACTCTTCTAAATATTTATTCTGTTACCAAATTTTCAAATTCTTCATTTCATTACGAACAATTCAAGTATACGGTTGGTTTAATAGGTTTGCCCTGTTGGTTTGGATTATCCAAATTTTCACAAAAAAATGCCTCGCCACTACAGAGTTTGTCCATTGCCAATTGGAGGGTTAACAAAAACAACTGCTAGACTATCAACATGTATTTTAAGACGTTGGCTCCTTTTTTAACCTTGCTTTTGCCTTTCCACATAGTCCTCAGCCCTGTGCATGAAAAGTATTCAGCAAAGCAAGGAGTGTGCCAATACAATACAAGAGTTCGATCTGTACTGATAAAATGTAGTGGCAGGAAACAGGATCTAAACCCACGATATCACTGTCATGGAACCAAAGTCCTTTGTACTACCGACTGGGCCATTAACTCACAAACACATGTTCTGCACACATTATTCTTGATTCTCCTATCGCTCAATTTAATATGAAACTTACCTGGTTTGCTATGCTGTGTAGGTTTGATTCTGCCAAGCGATTGACAAGACCTTTCAGCTGCTTTTTCAGTTGAGCGAGTTCCTCCACTTTTTTTTTGTCCTGGCCGAGTGCTTTGGCTCGCAATTGAGGTGGAACATATTTTTGTTTTTCTTGAACCTAATAAAAGAATAAGTAGATCTTATAAAAAAGCATTTAGGAATACGATAGACACACCTAAAAGTTTTATTCACAGTTGAATTTAACTTGCACAGTAATACTAATAACAGTTAAAACACACGTTTACTAGTAAACCAGCAAATAAAATATTCTTTATACTTCTGCTAAGGTCAAGTGGGGTAAGTGTACGCCCGGGGCAAGTGGACTTCCAGCTAATAATAAATTTGTTTATTAATAAAAAAATTTGAAAACTTGGCCAATGGAATTTCAAACTATGCTCTATTAAATTATAATCACTAAACAAATTCTCTTGCTATGATTTCTATGAGTTTAGACGTGGTTAAGAACCTCTTACGTTTCTACTCAAAACACATGTGCCGCTCGGAAAATTAAAAAAATTACTAAAAGTTGAAATACAAGGATAAGTAACTGAAATTTGGTGATCTAACTTATTTTTTGAAAGGGAATTCAAAAATTACATTTTTATAGCCCAAAAAGTCAATTTTGGAGAGTTAGAGGGGGGACATACACTTTCCCTGTGTGAAAACACGTTAGGGGCTAGTGTATATCTCAAAGAGCAGAAAATGAGAAAATGGAATAGTGGAATCAGAATGTTTTTATTTTCTTTAGAATTTCTAATAAAGCTGGGGTTTTTGTTGTCACTTGCAGAGGTTCACAAAAAAGTTTATAACTCCTGAACCGTATGAGATATTTTGATAAATCAAACATCAAAAGAAAGCTAATTTTTCCCTCTACAAACCACTTGTCCCAACATCAAGTAATATGCAGTGGAAAGCTACAATAAGGGGGGGGGGTGTACACTTACCCCAGATCAAAAACACAAAATTCACATTCCAAAGAATAAGCTCAGCAAATTTGATTTTTATTGCACCTACGGGTATTTTTTAATCTGTGGTCAAAGTTGTACTATGTGATTCGGGGCGTACACTTACCCCACTTGCCCTTATAACTTAAACATATTTGAAAGATTTTAAACCTAAACAACAACTCATAGCTTGCTACCATAAATTTGTGTTTTATGGTATAGCCTCTGGATCACTGATTTTTACAACAAAATTTTTAAATTACCTGTATCCGTCAAGTGATCCTCGATTGTAGTTGCTTGACTACAGCTGTTTCGTGTTTATAAACACATCTTCATGTCAATGTTGCATTGATTTATCCCATCCATGGAATGGTACTTAAAGTTAGTAAAATATACATCTACAAACCTGCAAAACATTTCCCTTTTCGTCTCTAAGTCTCCCATAAATGTCTTCCCACTTTCCATTTTCAAGTTCTCTTTTACTGTTATTGGTCTTTATATTATTGTCCGATTCTTCATCTTCATTACAATTGTTTTCTTCTTCATCAGTTTCAAATTCATCTTTACTGTCGTCGCTGTTTGATTCATCTTGGAGTTCACTATCACTCTCATTGTTTTCACTACCTTCGTCTTGACTTCCGTTGGCACTACCTTCTTCCTCATCCTGATTTACATCACTTTCTATATCACTCAGATTTTGATCACTTTCTTCTTGTTCAAAATCGTAATTTCCTTCACTTTCGTCATCGTTTAGAGAATACTCACTTTGTGATTTGTTATCAGAATCGCTTTCGTTACTGCTTTTACCTTGTGAATCAGGTGTTTTCTTTTGTCTTTTGGAAGAATCTTCTTTAATTTTCAACTTCCTCTTTCCTTGTCCTGTTGCAATAGCAAAATCATCTTCAAACTCTGACCCTGAGTCCTGCAAATTCGCCTGCAGACTGTCTGACTCACGCAGCTTCTCCGTGTCACACACTTCTAGAAGCCCTGAATGGTTAAGTCAAATATAGCAATAAGTGTTAGTACTTTTAGAATACAACTATTAAGTTAGATTGTTTTAAAATACTCAAATGATGTTTTTAAAAAAATATATAAAAATACATATCAATGTAAAATGCTGTCACTAACATATTAAATATTTGTATATTTTATTTCTCAAGTATTAACACTCCAAAATAACATGATTATGAAAGTATACCCATGAGAGGAAGTCATCAGCTTACAGCAGTTAGTCAAGTTTAATCGAGTACAACATGTAGACTAGTAGTTAATGCAACTGTAAAAATAGTGTTAATGACACGAGTAGAAATTTAAGAAATTTAATTAAAATTTAAAAACTTCTAAGAGTTAACTAGAACTATTTACTTAAGTTTACACTACAGTAGACTTCCTCTTATCCGGACTCCTCGGAACCGAGGCCAGTCCGGATAACGGGTTTTCCGGTTAAGCCGAGGTCCCCAAAAACTCGTTAAAATGGACTATTTACTGTGATATTCTACAATTTAAATTTAGGAGAGCATTGTATTTAGACATGTGATCACTGGTCTCAAATCTTTCCCACGAGAACAGTCATTTCAGTATCGCCCACATCCTGGCGATCTAGTCCGGTTAAACCAATGTGCTGATAAAAATTGTCGGTTAAAGAGATGTCACTTCCGTCGAGTGTAGTCCGGTTAAAAGGTGTCCGGATAAGAGGGAGTTTACTGTATCTACGACCGTTTTTATTCATTAACAATCACTATTCATAACTTCAAAAAGAGGTTATGTTTTCTTATATAACCTCTCATTGTGGCTGACAGTGATGCAACGACTCATTGTACCAACCACTAATTGCACCACTCATTAACAATTAAATTGGTCGTACCAGCTGATTAGAATTTGAAGGATTACAATTTTAAAACGTTTTTATTAGGTCACTTTCTTGTCCGCTACAAATTTTGCAACCGATTTTATACTAACTTCCCGATGAGCTAGGGACTTGAAACTTGAAACATATCTCACAAATGGAAGACAATGCAATATTATACAATTTAATTTTCATATTTCCCTTGGGCTACGCCCCATGGGCTTGTTTTTATTAGCTCGCTTTCCTACAAATTTTGATATCAATTTTAAACAATGTAACCGATAAGCTAGAGACTTGAAATTTGAAACATAGCTCACAAATGCATGACAATGCGATATTATATCATTTAATTTTCATATTTCCCTTGGGCTACGCCCCATGGGCTTCCAAATTTTTCATGTTTACATTTTAAAAGGATGTAAATATATCAACTAATTTAAGTCAGCTGTAAATACTTAAATTTGACAGTTCAAAAAGCAGAGGTTAAGAGGTTCTGCTCCCAAGAGATTCTTTATACAAACAAACATTTCAAAATAAAGATAAACAATCTGATTGCAGATATAAAGGAGTATGTTAATAATGTCATTTGTTTATTTAGTAATCTATAAAGTAAACAATAAATCAAATAGATTGATATCATGGTGGAAGGAAAAAACATAGGTGTGCTATTCCCACATATTCTGACGTCACTCGGATTGCATACAAAAGATCACATGATTGTAACTGTCAAATTAGTATATGTATTTGTTTTGATTTGGTTGTTATTGTTTTTATTATTATAAAAACAATAACAATCCAATCAAAACAAATACATACTAATTTGACAGTTACAATCAGGTGATCTTTTGTTTGCAATCCGAGTGACGTCAGAATATGTGGGAATAGCACACCTATGTTTTTTCCTTCCACCATGGATTGATATATTTATAGTTAGTAGGTAGGCCATACATTCAATCTAATACATAATTATTCTTATTATTATTCTTATTATTCTTATTGAGTCTTATTGAGTCTTAATTATATGCAAAGAAACTCAAATAAACCTTAGATTTCCCACATGCCTCTGTCTTAATCTGATATAGACGCTTGAAATAGATTTAACATGCACACACATTAAAACTAAAAAGTATAAAATAATTTATAAATAAAAAACATTTTTAAACAAAACGTTTTTAAACGCCCTAAAAAGTAGAAAATAATTTACAAATAATTTATAAATATGTTGAGAGAGTATAAATACTTGTATGATTTAAAACGAAAAACGTGGGGTGCATGCAATAGATAGTTTACAATTACCTTCACCTACTGAACTAATGTATTATTATCAATTAATTGCATGCACCCAACGTTTTTCGTTATAAATCATACAAGTATTTATACTCTCTCAACATATTTATAAATTATTTTCTACTTTTTAGGGCGTTTAAAAACGTTTTGTTTAAAAATGTTTTTTATTTATAAATTATTACTTCTCTTCTTACAATCATTAAACCTAATTACATTCCCTTACTCGTGTTATTGAAAGTAAACAATGCTGTTATGAGATACTTTTCAATTCTAAGAACTGTATTGAGACGGCTACTTTAAAAAACGGTCGTAGGTAAAATTATTACCCTACAGTAGTACCATTATGATATAGAATATATTTATATTGAACAATTCTGCAAATCAATAGACTTTAAAATCAATAACACAAAAACTGTTACAATAAAATTTTCCTGCACGTCAAACTCAAACAAAGGTCCTTTAGATAAATCAGACCCAAACAAATCAGATCATACTAAATATCTGGGAATTCAAATAGACGAAAATTTAAAATGTGAACAATATATTGACTTCCTGAAACAAAAACTATCTACATAAATTTATACCATGAGAAGGATAACAAATCTGACCGATTTTACTACAACCAAAATTGCCTGCCATGAACTTATAGAGTCAAACCTCCACTTTGGAATTTTTGCCTGGGCCGCAGCACGTACAGACCTTTTACAATCAATTTTTATAGGCTACTACAAAAAGAAGCAACAGAATCCTAAATAATCTCCACTATCAAGAACACTGCAAACCATTCTTTAAACAAATCTTACAGGTTGAAGTAATAACTCGAGCAATAAAACTGGATCCCATCAAACTATCTGAAACCCATAACTACAATACCAGAAGAAAAAAATGACCTAAATTTGCCACAGCATAGACTGGAAAAAACTGCAAGAACCCCAACATATATAGGGATAAAACTTTACAACCTATATATACAGTCCAACCTCAGTATAACGAATCTGAAGGGACCGAACTGAATATTCGTTATATCAAGGATTTCGTTAAAACGGGGTTCGTTATATAGAGGTTATGTTTGCAGGAATTTCGCTAAGTCGAGGTTCAGAACCAGCGTCGGTCAATATAGGTCGGGATTAGACATCATTAAAACACAATTAAAGTAGCATAGGCTACAATACTTTACAGTACAGTGTTAACATTGTACAGTAGAACCTAAATTATCCGGCATAAAAAAGGGGAGGGATCTTGAATATTGCGCAATCATGAAAATGGCATTGACCTTGATACAGGTTAAAAACTGTAAGTTTAAAATCAAAGCTTGTTTTAACCCTCCTAAAACCTAGCCAAACACTGTATTGCGTAGTCAAAAACCTTGTAAATAGTACGGTGCAATTAGACCTAAACCGGGACATCCAAAAAAAAAGTTTCAAACCAGCGCCAAATTGTTGAATAGACTTCCCTCAATGTGTAAAAAAAAGTTACACTGATTTGAGTGTCGGGTTTGGGGGGGAGGGGGTAAAAATGGGGTTAAAATATGACTTTTTTTACTTTTTCACAAATACCTCAATAACTGTGCGTTTTTCTTCAAATACAATGAATTACAAACAAAATGATACCATACAATACCTATCTACTATGAACGGGTCAGGAGATTGGGGGGTAAATGTGATTTTTCCTTAAATTTCTAAAAAAATTTGGTTTTTAAATAGTGAAAAACCATGGACACCCATAGAAAAAGTTTCTAATGAGTGCCAAATTGTTAAATAGACCTCCCTTAATATGTGTAAAAAAGTTACACTGATTTGAGTGTCGGATTTGGGAAGTAGGGTTTAAAGAAAATGGGGCAAAAATAGGACTTTTTTTACTTATTCGCAAATAGGCCTACCTCAAAAACGGTGCGTTTTTCTTAAAATACAATGAATTACAAAAATAATTTACCGTAAATTTCGAACAAATTGATACCATACAATACCTATCTACTATGATCGGTTCAGGAGATATAGAGGGCTAAATGTGATTTTTTCTGATGCAATAAAAAATTGGCTTTTTTAAATGGAGGAAACCCACGGACACCCATTAAAAAGTTTGTAATTGGTGCCAAATCGCTAAGTAAACCTGCCTTAACATGTGTAAAAAAGTTACACTGATTTTCCTGCCGGTTGCGGGTAGGAGGGTGTGAAAACGGTGTAGGGAATTTTATTCATAAGTAATTTTGTAAATTTTTTAAGTAACACTTTTTATTTTCCTTTTTAACACATATATAGCGACAATTTAACTAATGACTTACCTACCTGAAACAACAAATCTACCTAGATACGTGAACACAGTGAACTTTCTACCGTTTGATTCATAAGTGTGTTTTATCATTGATTATTTATTAAGTAAAAATATCCGTGTTACAATAGTTATTTTCCTACAGTCACCCGACAAAGTGGGCTTCCTTGCACATATTATATTTAGCAGATTATAGTACAGAAAGCTGCTAATTGTTGCATATACTTACTTTTGTCGCAGTTTTTACGTTGTCGTACGGTTTTTTCCTTTGTCGCACACCAGTATTCCAACCAAACAACACAAAACAGCGTGCTTTTATTATTCACGTTTTATTTTATTAGTAAGCGTGTACGCTTGGAAATAGGCTAGCAACACTTATGACAAATTTGTAAAATTTTGTGTTTTTAGGGTAAAAAATGGGAAAAACCTATCTTTACCCCATAAAACCCCCCATAAACCCCTGTTCCCATAGTCCGATCATGCTGGTTCGCGAACTCGTTCGAATAAATGTAGGTTTACACGTTTGTACCAAATTTCATCAAAATCGGATCATTTTTGAGTTTTAAAAATAAAAATAATTTCAGGGTACTGAGTTAGTATGCTTTCTTTATTATTTATAATAGTAGCCCTTTATCCAAACAATTGTGTGTATATATATATATATATATGAATTTGAACGGATGGTGTTTTTTGCCTCTAGGGACCTCAAAACGAAAAAATAAATCGGTCCCGGGTCCAGGTCTTACCATGAGTACCACGGTAATAGCTTATTCCCTATATGGGAAATTCGCTAAAAAAACAACTTTTTTGAATTGAAAGAAAAAAATCACATTTACCCTTTAATATCTCCTTACCCGTTAATGGTAGATAGGTATTGTAAGGTATCATCTTGTTCTAAATTTAATGTAGATTATTTTTGTAGTTCATTATATTTTAAGAAAAAGGCACCGTTTTCGAGATATTTGTAAAATAGTAAAGGACGCCCCATTCCCCTCTCATTTCTCAAAACCCTTCTTCCCAAATCCGACACTCAAATCAGTGTAACTTTTTTATACATATTAAGGGAGGTCTATTGAACAATTTGGCACTCATTAGAAACTTTTTCTATGGGTTGTCCGTGGTTTTTCACCATTTAAAAAACAATTTGTTTTATTTTAAGAAAAAATAACATTTACCCCCCAATATTTCCTGAACCGTTCATAGTAGATAGGTATGTATGGTATCATTTTGTTCGAAATTTAATGTAGATTATTTTTGTAATTCACTGTATTTTAAGAAAAACGCACCGTTTTTGAGGTATTTGCGAAAAAGTAAAAAAAAGTCCTATTTTCACCCCATTTTCACCCCCTTCCCCCCAAACCCGACACTCAAATCAGTGTAACTTTTTTTTTACATATTTAAGGAAGTGTATTCAACAATTTGGCACTCATTAGAAACTTCTTCTGTGGGTGTCCATGGTTTTTCACCATTTAAAAACAATTTTTTTAGAATTTTAAGGAAAAATCACATTTATCCCCCAATATCTCCTGAACCGTTCATAGTAGATGGGTATTGTATGGTATCATTTTGTTCGAAATTTAATGTAAGTTTTTTTTGTAATTCATTGTATTTTAAGAAAAACGCACCGTTTTTGAGGTATTTGCGAATAAGTAAAAAAAGTCCTATTTTTGCCCCATTTTCTTTAAACCCTACTTCCCAAATCCGACACTCAAATCAGTGTAACTTTTTTACACATATTAAGGGAGGTCTATTGAACAATTTGGCACTCATTAGAAACTTTTTCTATGGGTGTTCATGGTTTTTCACTATTTAAAAACCAATTTTTTTAGAATTTTAAGGAAAAATCACATTTACCCCCCAATATCTCCTGAACCGTTCATAGTAGATAGGTATTGTATGGTATCATTTTGTTCGAAATTTAATGTAGATTATTTTTGTAATTCATTGTATTTGAAGAAAAACGCACCGTTTTTGAGGTATTTGTGAAAAAGTAAAAAAAGTCCTATTTTAACCCCATTTTTACCCCCTCCCCCCCAAACCCGACACTCAAATCAGTGTAACTTTTTTTTACACATTGAGGGAAGTCTATTCAACAATATGGCACTGGTTTGAAACTTTTTTTTGGATGTCCCGGTTTGCTCTTTTTTTAAGCTAATTGCACTGTACTAAAAGAACAAAACAAAACAGTAGTAGAAAGTTTTGTATGCTACTGCTCGTGATAGGCCGGTAGGCTACTTAACTGATTTATCACAACAGAGGAATGTCAATAATAATCATTAACTGTAGCATTGGTGTTACTAGTTGACAAAAATCGTATTGAAAACAATAAATTAAGTCATTATAAAAGTGTATAATCATAGCCAATTTAAAGATAATAAAAACACTCGAAAAAGGAATGTTAAAATAAGGATGTTGCTATTCTTTCTCTTTGGTTTTGTTTTTATATTCTTTCTTAGGTTTCTCTTTATCCAAAAATTGTACAATTCACCATAGTTACTTATCGCCCAATCACAGCTTACTAAACATTACGTCGTCATCAGTCCTCAGTGAATAATATCAGTTCTCGTTCTCAGTTGCAACATAGCGCGCGCAGCGACAGCAGACGGAGATGTGTAAAACGGAGCAGACGAATGTTAGCGCAAGCGATGACGTCACCTTTCCATTTCATTTGATAAAGAAACAGATTTTTCAAAAACAATAATGGGGTGGGGGATTTGTTATATCGAGGGAAAGACGTAGACAATTCGTTATGCAGAGGTTAAATTCGCAATGTAGAGGTTCTGATAATGATAAATTCGCTATATTGAGGTGTCTTATTTTAGCCGAAATCACTAAAAATTCGTTAAATCAAGGTCGTTGTTATGGTTTGTTCGTTATGTAGAGGTAAAATATACATTGTGTCTTATGGAGAGTTCTAGGGGATTTAAAAAAATTCGTTATATCAAGGAATTCGTTGTATCGAGGTTCGTTATATCAAGGTTAGACTGTACTACTATGGATATTAACTATTGGATACTGAAGTCAAAGCTAATACTATTGTATTAATAGTCAAAGTTACTACCATAGACAAAAATTAATTAAATATAGACCGTCAGCTGTGCTGCAGTCGCCATAGGTTCTGGCGCACACCGCTGGGAGCGCCATGTAGTTACGGCATACGCTCTACAAAACTTCACGGCACTCCCAGCAATGTGCGCCAGAACCTATGATAACCATGGTAACTACAGCACGGCTGACAGTATATATTTAATTCTTTTTGTCTATGCTAATACCAAATTGGCTTAAAAGTATTACAGACACAAAAAGATTCACTACCCAACTGAAAAACTATCTCCTCGAACGCCCCTACTACAACCTAAAACAAATTCATGGATGAACATATATTTAACTGAAGACAATAGAAGCCAGAAAATATAAACAACAAAACCAGAAAAAATGAAAATGAGAACAGAAAAAAAAGAAAAAGACTACGCCTCCCCCAATCTTTAGGGTTGCCATATGGTAATTTGTTAAAAAGAGTAGATTTTAGCTAGCGGGCCCCACTATAGTAAATACAAATTTACGGGCTAGTAAAAAAAATTGTATACCTACATAGCACAAATAATTATTATAACAGAAACGGTATGGGTCATACACATAAACAAATTATGTCACCTGCCCGGAAGTAAACACGTTTTTATTAATATTTAAATGGAACTGTAAAAAAACGTCCAAACCAGTTGTTGTTAAGGCTATTAGTCGGCCTATTGACATTCGGGCCAGTGACGTCATTTGTTTATGTTTATTAATCCATACCGTTTCTGTTCAATATTCGTGCTACAATTTCAATACTAAAATATGATATGCAAAAGCATAAAATTTGCATCTTGTTTGTCACATCTCACTAAAAATAACGAATAACGTAACAAAATGCTCTATTTTCTGCTAGACTTGGTTTGGCTCTGGTAGTGAACACGGATACCTTCGGACTTCGGACTGGCCGGCAGACGCGAATAGGACTGGGAGCAATGAAACAGACGATAAACTAAGCTGACGTTACTGACCAAAGTAAAACTAAGAAAAAAAAAACTACAGAGTTCAAGAGTTGCATTTTTCAGTCATTGCATAACAATATTTGCAAACACTAACATTTAATTTATTCCAAAATTGCCGTTATACAATGTATTTTAATAGAGAGTAAAAAAGATGAGATTTCTCACTTTTTGCAGAAATTCCCCGGAGCTAAATTTTTAACGTTGAAATCCGGTAATCTCCGGGGAAATGGCAACCCTACCATCTCCGGGGAAATGGCAACCCTACCAATCTTGATGACTACGGAGGAGAAGAACAGCAGTAAGCAGTAAGCAGTTTAAGTAAGCAGTGAAATTACATTTAATTAAGCAGGTGGCAAACAGCTTTTTACAGACTAAATCCTTGCGTGGAAAGTTCATTAAAATAGAGTAGTGTAGCAAAAAAGCTATTAAATTAGAAACTGATTTGAAAAAAATGAACAATGAACTAAAACTAAAGAAAAAGGATACAATCCAAACCTTCATCGACAAATGATTTTGGAACAGTCTTGGACTTTCTCTTGTTAAGTTTTAATTGTTTCTCTAGTCTTTTGATTTCTTTGTCCTCTTCTTTATTGGCTTCCATGAGCATTTTTTTTCTCTGATTTCTTATTCCTCTTTCTAGTTTCGATTTTTCCCTCATTTCTTCTTTGTGTAGTTTATTTTGTAAGTCAATGAAACTTTTCTGGGGTTTTGTGGGGATTTTATTATCTTTTGGGTCATTTTCAACTTTTTTGTGGTCTTCGACAATTTTGGGAGGACATTTCGTGTTAAGATTATAATTAAATTTGGGTTTTCCTGGCTTTTTATTTTCATTAATTACACCTTTTATGTTCTTCTTTTTAAAATATTCGTTCTTTTTGGCTTTCTTCTCTTTGCGCATCTGTTTCCGCAAATCTTTACGAGAAGTTGGTCCATGACTCTTATTAAAGCCTTTTTTCTGTTTAAACTTGGCACTCATTGCAGAAACCTGAAAAAATAGGAAATATGATAAAATATTGTTTTTCAAAGTTATCTTTGCATTGACTAACTTTTGAATAGTTCAAATACCCTCGCCGTAGCAAATTCAGACTAAGCAAATTTCCATTTGCCTGATTGGATTTTCACACAAATATGGGTATTCCCTCAAACATGTTAGATTTATTCCGTATTTAAATAACATTTGGTGTAGGCCTAACTAGTATTTTCCTTAGGTTCGCTGCTAAGAAGGGAGGATAATAAAGTAGGTTTTTGATTGAATATTAATAGGTTAGTTTAAAATAAATAAATTTGCCAAATTTGTCAAATAAAAAATTTAAATAAATAACAATTTCTCAAACTGGTGTCCGGTTCTTCATGGCGTTCCTCAAGGGTCTAAAGTTGGACCTCTTCTTTTTATTCTCTACATAAATGATCTAGCTGCTACATTGGATTCCAGAATCATACAATTTGCCGATGACACTACTGTGTTGGTCAAAGCCCCATCTGTTGCCCTAGCGTCTATCAAAGCATCGGAAAATTTGAACAAAATAGAACTTTGGTTAAAACAAAATGGTCTTCATCTCAACTGTTCAAAAACACACTTACTTCATTTTCACAATCCACAGTTAAATACAGAAAAGGTAACCATCAGCTTGGATTCTGGGGAACAAATTAAGGCTTCAGAAAATTTCTGGGTTTGTATATGAATGAACATTTAAAATGGACAGAACATCAATTTCAGGTGACTAAATCGTTAGCCAAAGCTTTGTTTGGATTAAGGGTCATGTTCAAAACAACGGGACTAAATGCGGCTTTGACTGTTTACCATTCCTATTTTATGTCCAGGGCTTCATATGGCATTATACGAGGGTTGTTTTTTTTTCTACCTCCGATAGGCTATGAACAAAAGACAAGTTCGTATAAAACATTAAATTGATTACCAAAAGTTTGGTCCATTTATGGTTACTTTTTGACATAATCACCAAAGAGATTGAGACATTTGCTATATCTGTGCACCAGCTTTTTAATACCCTCTTCAAGAAAAGTGACCGCCAGTACATTCAAAAAACAAAAAAAATTCAAAAAAACAAAAAATGTCAAAAAAATCAAGAAAAAATAAAAAAGGACTTTAAAATTTCTAGAAATTCAGTAAACAAAGCAATAATGGTGAATCTGTGGTTTATTTAACCATCCTGTCAAACTATTGAACTAAGTCATCTGAAACGACAGTAATGAGCTGGTTCAACAAGTTGGCAGAATGGTTAAATAAACCACAGATTCACCATTATTGATTTGTTTACTGAATTTCTAGACATTTTAAAGTCCTTTTTTTATTTTTTCTTGATTTTTTTATTTTTTTGAAATTTTTTTGTTTTTTGAATTTTGTTTGTTTTTTGGAATGTACTGGCGGCCACTTTTCTTGAAGAGGGTATTAAAAAGCTGGTGCAAAGATATAGCTAATGTCTCAATCTCTTTGGTGATTATGTCAAAAAGTAACCATAAATGGACCAAACTTTTGGTAATAAATTTAATGTTTTATATGAACTGGTCTTTTGTTCATAGCCTATCGGAGGTTGAAAAAAAACAACCCTCGTATCTTGGGGCAGCTCTCCGATCATAGATGGGTTTTTTATTCTTCAAAAAAAGGCCATAAGAGTTTTGACTGACACTGCACCTCGTACATCTTGTCGTCCTCTGTTTGTACATTTGAAACTATTAACAATTCATGCTGTGTATATATATCAACTATGTATATTTGTTAAAAAACACTTGACCTCATTCTCATCACAAAATCACCAACATCCATATAACACTCGACATAGAAACACTCTTCAGTTCCCTATCCATAGAACAGTTATTTATGAGAAAGCACCTTTGTATATGGGTAGGAAGCTATTCAACCACCTCCCTAACCGAATCAAATTGACAGAAAAGATGGATATTTTTAAAAAACTACTTAAGGAACATTTGGAACTACTTTGTCCTTATTCAGTTGATGATTTTTTTTGTAACTAACTCTTTTTGTTATATTTTAATCTTTTGACCTTATTTTTTAATATATTACTATGGTAACTACAATGAAATAAAATAAATAATATCATGTTATTTTGTTTGAAAAACTGACGTGTCATAAAATATTTACTGGTGATGTATCACAATTATGTAAATTCTATGTGACAAATAAATATTTCATTTCATTTCATTTCATTTGATGAAAATATAAAAACAAGCAAACTGCAACAGTACAATGGAAATTTTAAATTACATTTAGGTCGATTTAAATTTTCTCCAAAATCAATAAAATTATACAAAATCACTTCAATATACTAAATTATTTATTTTTAAAGCTCTTTAAAATTTATTGAGAAATTTTGTGATCTGAGGTCAAAAATGAGAAAAACCAAATTTTTACCCCATTAAACCCCGGTCCGATCATGCTGGTTCGCGAGCTTGTTTCAATAATGTAAGTTTACACGCTTGTACCAAATTTAATCAAAATCAGTTGATTTTTTTAACTCAAGTTAACGTGCTAACGGACACATATAAGTATAAACTTAATACATTTAAATGTCTTTGTAAACTAAAGGGTGTCCCAATAAGAACGCCGGATTTGAAATGTTAACAAACCATATATTTTCTCACTAAATTTACAATATGAAACATGAATCTTAAAGCATAGTATCTTCGATTAGTAATAGAGTATTATGTCTTGTAAGTGCCAACCTGCTGAATACTGACAAGCTCGACATCTCTTGACAAAGTTTTCCATCACTTTTTCACACACTTCCTGTTGAATTCCATTAATGGAACGAATCATTTCCTCCTTCAAGTCTTGGATTGTTTGAGGATTATTGGCGAAAACAAGCAACTTTAAATATCCCCAAAATAGAACTGAGCCAATTTATTCGAACTTATAAATCAATCTTCGGACAGATGGATCATTTGGTGCATTGTCCCGGCCGTAAATAGTGCGCAGCTTCCTTGCTTGTAGAGCACTTTAACTATGACCACACGTTGTTCCGTCATGTAGCGATTCATGACTACAAATGGGACCTAATACTGATAACATCGCTGATAATTTGGGAATTCCTATTGAAATACTGATAAGGATAAGACGCTCCTCAAATCCGGCGTTCTTACTGGGACACCCTTTACTTATCTTTAAATAAAACTCTGCTTTTAACAAAAATAATTCCTTGTAGTTTTACTGACAAAATCACAAACTGAATACATTACAACAAGTAAACAAACATTATAAAAACAATAAACCATAAGTTATGACTAGCAGAGTACACGTCCTTTGTACGGGGTTGGCATATAAGCATAAAACTGTTATTGCAGTTATACTCGTACTTTGCGTTTGCAATGGGAGAGGAAACTGTTTAAGAAAATTTTGTTCTTTTCATTTTCGGTACACTATAGTATAGCACATCTACCATAGCTATAATGTTCTACCACAGCACCTTAGCAATAGAAAAAAGTAAAGTTAGGCCTATCTCTTATTGTGTATCACAGCTTTTTGTTTTCTGCTTAGTTCAAATTAGCTGTTGTCATTAATTCAAAAAATTTAATAGTGCTGCACGCTGTTGGTAAACTTTATAACTTTATAATGCTATTGAATATCATAGAACCAACTTTTGTAGTTGAAACAGCTGAAAAGTCTTTAAATCCTTTTAAATATGAATACTCATAAGGTTAACATGGGATACTTCAGAGCCACTGGGGCAGAGCCCTAAAGGAGTTTTGAGATAAGAATATGTCTATATGTTAATCGTGAACGTGAGCTATCATCATACCAAATTTCAGCCCAATCCGGCCAGTATTTAATGCATGATTGAACAAACAAACAAACACACAAACTTTCACATTTATAATATTAGTAAGATTTACTTCAAAACATTTTGTTCATTTGCAGACTAAATAAACAATTATTTCAATACTTCCCCTTTTTGTTTAGGCTGAAAATCACAAACAAACACCAATCTTACAACATAGGATTTTAAAAAGTCCAGGTTTCAGAGGTTTCGTCAGTATGTCAGCTATTTGATTGATTCTCTGACGATACTCTTGTAACTTTTATAGTTCCATCAAGTACTTTCTCACGAACAAAAAAAAATGTCTCACTTCAATGTGCTTTGTTCTTTTATGAAACTTAGGATTTTCCGATAAACGAACAGCTGCCTCATTATCAACATAAATAATGGGCTTCTCATTCATGGTTGTTAAACTTTTGAATATTCTATAAAGCCATACTGCTTCCCTAGTTGCTTCACTAGCTGCTTCTGTTGTTGATATGGCAATGGATGATTGTTTTTGACTCAGCCAAGTGACTGGTCCTCCAGCATAGAAGCTGATTACACCTGTAGTTGACCTTCTAGTTGCCATATCACCTGCAAAATCAGCATCGCTATATATGGTTAACTTTTGATTCTCAAGCTGATTGTCATATTTTATTCTATAGTCCATTGTGCCTTTCACAAAGCGCATTTAATTTTTTTCACCATATCCCAGTGCTCAGAAGTATGGCAGTCCAAAAATCTTGAAACTTATGAAATAGCAAATGCTATATCAGGTCTAGTTCCACAACATAAATACATTAATGCTCCAACAGCTTGCCTATGAGGAGTCTTTGTTGTCTCTGCCTTTATTTCAACTTCCTTTCCTATCTATAAGTTTTCCAAACCAATTGAGGTTCTTCCAGGGTTACAATCGTTCATGTTCAATTTCTCTAACAGTCTTTTTGTGTAGCCTGCTGCCTGCTTGACTATGAGTAATTGAACCATCTTGTTTCTTCAAAATTTCAAGTCCCAAGAAGTGTAAAGCATTCATGGTTTTGATCTTGAATTCCTTACCTACCATTTCAAAAAAAAAACATCTATTTCAGATTCCGAGGTAGCAGCTACAAAACCATCTTCAACATATAAAATAACTATGAGTTTTCCTTCACTCCCATTCTTATGAATACCCCCGCCGCAGCAAACCTGCAGAGTAAGCGAATTTCCATTTGCCTGATTAGATTTACACTAAAATGCCTCCTTAAAAATATCACATTTAAATTCCCTATTTAAATAGCATTAGTTTAACGAGTACTTAGGTTTGCTACAACAGGGAGGGTAAAAAGTTTTCTTTTTGTAAAATGTTAATAGTTTAGTGTAAAATGAATGCATTTTCCAAATTTGATCAACATATGTTCATAAACAAGCAAACGACAACAGTTTATTTATTCACCATAAGAATAACATGGGAATTTTAAATTTACAGTTTTTTGGAATTTTCTCCGTAACCATTAGGTACATAATACTCCAACGCGCTCAGAACTACTGCTTGAGATTCATTTATGATCTGAGACGCAGTGAGCGTATCACACCTTACTACATTAATTCTAAACTATTAAAGCTATGTGACCTTAGATCAATTAAAATTCTTTTGCTTACCTATTCAATAATAAAAACAAATTTTCCAAAATATTTTGTAGATGATTTTAGGTTTGTAGCTGAAGAAAGTGTTAGATATTCACGCTATGCTTCATTGACTTTGCGTATGCCTCATCATAGGACTGCAGTTTACGACGGGGCGTTTGTTGTGACCGCTTGCCGACTTTGGAATGACCTCCCCTTAGCCATCAAATCCCTTGATAACCGTTCCCGGTTTGTGGCAGCGCTAAAAAATATGTATTTTGAACGTATGGCCATGGTTTGTTTGTCCTAGGGGCTTGTACGCTGGTTGGTCACTGACAGATGTGCTTGGTGTGTGTGTGTGTGTGTGTGTGTGTGTGTGTGTGTGTCAGAGAGAGAGGGAGACAGGAAGATTATTTTTGTACAGTTTAAAATGTAAGTTATTTTCTTTTGTTAATGTTTCTGTATCCATGATTTAGATTTTGTTTTTGTTGTATATTAATGTAGTTGTTAAAATATATGTGTTATATTTATGACAGGTTAAGTGTAAGAAAGGGCTATGTGGCCCTAACTTTTGCCTGTATAAATAAATAATATTTCATTTCATTTCATAATAACGCTTCAATATACTAAATTATTTAATTTTTTAAGCTCTACAAAATGATTTGGAAAGAACTTGCAAAACTTTTAAGTTTTTAGGGTCAAAAATGGGAAAAACCAACTTTTACCCCATAAAACCCCCCAAAGACCCCTGTTTCCATAGTCCGATCATGCTGGTTCGCAAACTCATTCGAATAAACGTAGGTTTCAATGTTTGTACCAAATTTAATCAAAATAAGATGATTTTTGCTTGAGTTATCGCGCTAACGGACACATATATAAATATATATACAGTGTTTTTTTTTAAACTTGCATCTTTATTTATGTAAAAACCGCAATAGATAGAAATATGCAGTTTGCAGGAATCATCTATTGACGTAGGGGGCCAAATTTTTTTAAATTCAACGTTACATTCACATTCACCCCCTTTCCCCCCCTGCCCACAACTTATTTTTTTAAAATAGCAAGGTACCCCTTGTGACATATCAAATAAAAGAGCATGAAAAAAGAAAATGTTTGATGAAAAAAAAATTGAAAATCGGTTCTTAAATTTGTGAGATATTCCCCCCTCCCTCCCCGGAACTTAATTTTTTTTTTTTTTAATAGCAAGCTACCCTGGAAGGTATAGGGGTTTAGTTAGTGGGAGAAAATGTCGCGCCGTTCCGGCCAAACCTCACATGCGGGGTTGGTTCGGCAGATTGGCCACAACCTAAACCCTAACTCTCACTTGTTAGCTGCGGAGAGCTACCTCCTGCCACTGGGTGTTGGTCCACCTACAGAACCAAGTGAGGGGGGCCCTAGACTAAGGTGTAATGCGATCCGTGCCAAGAGTCTTGGGGCACTGGGGGCCTAATATTCAGTGTCTTAACGGAGCCTTCTGGGAACCAGGGGTAACCCAGTCGTACGCACCCCTTACCTCTCTAATCGGGTCACTGGGGAGGTGGACTTAAATACCCGGTATTCGTGAGAACAATGTAGACAGTCTGACCCAAATGGAGGAGGAAGGTCTACTGAAATCTGACGATGACGACAAGCTCGCAGAAACCGGAAAGGAACGAAAAACGACTTTCCAGGGGCGAGTTGCAAAGATGGAGGATAGCGGATGCTTAAGCCAAAGGCGAAAAGGTGCTATCCAGAAGTGAGAGGAGGCTGGTGTGGGCTGCCAAGCACCCTAACTCTGCTGCCTGCAAAGCCAGTTCCTCCGGGAGCTAGGATGCTGGGAAAAAGCAGAGCAAGGGTGGTACCCCCAAAGCTGACTCTAATGAAGCCTAAAGGAAGAAAGGTGGAGGCTGTGCTAACGCAGCCACAAAGGATTGGCTGGTCAAGCAAGTTCAGGAGCTGAGTCCTTTCAGGAAAATCTCGCTACGGCTTGCCCCAGCCAGAGACCTTGTGAAAGCTGTGAAGGTATATTTATGTGCCCAGCCCTACAAGGTCTGCGTATGAGATCCCTCGTACGAAAAACGACTTTCCAGGGGTGAGTTGCAAAGACGGAGGATAGCGGATGCTTTAGCCAAAGGCGAAAAGGTGCTATCCAGAAGTGAGAGGAGGCTGGTGTGGGCTGCCAAGCACCCTAACTATGCTGCCTGCAAAGCCAGTTCCTCCGGGAACTAGGATGCTGGGAAAAAGCAGGGCAAGGGTTGTACCCCCAAAGCTGACTCTAATGAAGCCTCCAGGAAGAAAGGTGGAGGTTGTGCTGACGCAGCCACAAAGGATTGGCTGGTCAAGCAAGTTCAGGAGCTGAGTCCTTTCGGGGAAATCTCGCTACGGCTTGCCCCAGCCAGAGACCTTGTGAAAGCTGTGAAGGTATATTTATGTGCCCAGCCCTACAAGGTCTGCGTATGAGATCCCTTGGCCTATTGATGGGAGATCAAAGGGAAAAACAGGTCACCATAGTCAAAAGGCTCTCACGGTTCACCAAAGACCTGGGATTTGACGGAGAATGAGGATCTGATCTGTGAACGAGGGTGCACAATAAGCTGTTCTAGCTGCGATGCAATCCCATGGTAACTTGTATGCCTGGCCCTCTATTAAAAAAAAAAAAAAAGTTACCCCTTGTGACACATCAAATGAAAGAGTATGAAAAAAGAAAATGTTTGGTGAAACAAAATTAAAAATCGGCTCATGAATTTGTGAGATAATCCCCCCCCCTTTACCCCTACACATAACTTTTTTTTTAATAGCAAGGTACCCCTTGTGACATATCAAATGAAAAATAAATTTCACCAAACATTTTCTTTTTTCATGCTCTTTCATTTGATATGTCACAAGGGGTAACTTGCTATTAAAAAATAACCCCGCCGCAGCAAACCTGCAGACTAAGCGAATTTCCATTAACCTGATTGGATTTACACTAAAATGCCTCCATAAAAATAGCACATTTATTTCCTATTTAAATAGAATTAGTTTAACGAGTACTTAGGTTTGCTGCAACAGGGAGGGTAAAAAAGATTTTTTTTTTTTATAAAATGATAATAGTTTAGTAAGAAATAAAAGTATTTTCCAAAATCAATCAAAATAAGTTTATAAACAAGCAAACTACAACAGTTTACTTATTCTCCATAAGAATAACATGGGAATTTTAAAATTACAATTTTTTGAATTTTCTCCGTACCAATTAGGCGCATAATAACGCTTCAATATACTAAATTATTTGTTTTTTTAAGCTCTACAAAATGGTTTAAAAAGAAATTGTGAAATTTTGTGTTTTTAGGGTCAAAAATGGGAAAAACCTATTTTTACCCCATAAAACCCCCCATAAACCCCCGTTCTCATAGTCCGATCATGCTGGTTCGCTAACTCATTCAAGTTTATCGCGCCTTACACCTTCAAACCAAATTTTATCAAAATCGGACAAAAATTACTCAAGTTATCGTGCGGATGGACACACACACATATATATATACAGGGTGGTCTGGACCTAGCGTTAAAAATTTTTTTGGGTGGTAGAGCAACACAAGTGTGACTCAAATCCACAATTTAAAAAAATATATTCCATACACCCACTTGCAGAAACATTATTTTGATTTTTTTAGAAAAATCTGTACATTAACACAAAATTTTAAAATTTCTCTAGTATTTTCATACATTTTTATAACTTTGACACCACCATCATATTCTCCATTAAATTCGATGTAAGAATAGACAGCTTTTGGTGAGCCCTAAGCTTCAGAATTGCTATTTAATTTGATTAGAACTAAGACATTTTGATTTTCAAAAAAAAAGGTAAATAATAAGCCTACAGACACTTTTTTTTAGAAAAATACTAGAGATTAGCAAATTGCTACAAAAGCTGCTCTAAAATCTTAGCTTTTAAAAGATATGATGAGGCATTTAATTTGCTTCATTCTAAGTACAGCTATTCCAGTTATAACTGTGGAATACATGGTTTAAGGAAAACAAAACCACACTTTAACAAACCAAAAAGACACACATGATAGTTTTTATTTTTATAGAAACAGCATGAGGCTGCAACAAAATTTGTATCTAGAAGTCAACAAAGTTCAAAACGAATTCCAAGTATTGGATTGATAACCGAACTAAAATGCAAGTTCATTTTAATTTATTTTCAAAATGTCCTCCATTCTCTCTGATGCAGGCTCTAGCTCTCTTTCGAAATGAAATCCATGGGGTTCAGATCAGAAGATCTAGCGGGCCAGGGCACTGGAATTGAATACACCTTGTTTTGTAAAAAGAGCTTCATCTGTGCACAAAATCTTTTTGAAAAAGTCGTATTGTTTAATGTCAGAATTCAGGAGGTAGCGACAGAAATCTACTCTACCACCATGCTCTCCTGAATACTCCTTTCAAAAAAGATTTACTATAAACGTTTGGGCAGCTGTGATTGGTGATTGCTTCTTAGGTCCCCATATTTTTTAGGGAAGTTTGAGTGGAGAGATGTACCTTGAATTTTTGCAACACAATCTTCCTCAAATTTTGAATGTAATTGATCCTGTGCTCCGTCAAGATATCATTTATCAACAAGACGGAGCACTTCCTCATTTTACGAATGACATTAGAGATTGACTGAGTGCTAACTATACCATGTGGATAGGCCGAGGAGGACCGGTGCCCTGGCCCGCAAGATCTCCTGATCTGAACCCCTTGGATTTCTTTGCGGAAGAGAGCTAGAGACTGCATCAGAGAGAATGGAGAACATTTCGAAAATATATTAAAATGAACTTGCATTTTAGTTTGGTTATCAATCTAATACTTGGAACTTGTTTTAGACTTGTCTAGATACAAATTTTGTTGCAGCCTCATGCTGTTTCTATAAAAATAAAAACTATCATGTGTGTCTTTTTGGTTTGTTAAAGTGTGGTTTTGTTTTCCTTAAACCATGTTTTCCACAGTTATAACTGGAATAGCTGTACTTAGAATGAAGCAAATTAAATGCCTCACCATATCTTTTAAAAGCTAAGATTTTAGAGCAGTTTTTGTAGCAATTTGCTAATCTCTAGTATTTTTCTTAAAAAAAAAATGTCTGTAGGCTTATTATTTACCTTTTTTTTGAAAATCAAAATGTCTTAGTTCTAATCAATTTAAATAGCAATTCTGAAGCTTAGGGCTCACCAAAAGCTGTCTATTCTTACATCGAATTTAATGGAGAATATGATGGTGGTGTCAAAGTTATAAAAATGTATGAAAATACTAGAGAAATTTTAAAATTTTGTGTTAATGTACAGATTTTTCTAAAAAAATCAAAATAATGTTTCTGCAAGTGGGTGTATGGAATATATTTTTTTAAATTGTGGATTTGAGTCACACTTGTGTTGCTCTACCACCCGAAAAAATTTTTAACGCTAGGTCCAGACCACCCTGTATATATATATCTTTATATATAGATATATAAAAATTTGAACGAGTGGTGTTTTTGGCCTCTGGGGACATCAAAATGAAAAAGAAAATCGGTCCCGGGCTTAGGTCTTACCATGAGACCTACGGTAATAACTACTTCCCTATAGGGAAATTCGCTAAAATTAAGTTCCGGGAGGGAGGGGTGGAATATCTCACAAATATATGAACCGATTTTTTATTTTTTTTCATCAAACATTTTCTTTTTTCATGCTCTTTCATTTGATATGTCACAAGGGGTACCTTTCTATTTAAAAAAAATAAGTTGGGGGCAGGGGGGGAATGTGAATGTAACGTTGAATTCAAAAAAATTGGGCCCCCTACGTCAATAGATGATTCCTGCAAACTGCATATTTCTATCTATTGCGGTTTTTACATAAATAAAGATGCAAGTTTTTAAAAAAATACCCTGTATACTAGCAGAGCACCCGTCCTTCGTACGGGATTGGCATATAAGTATAAAATGCTTTTTGCAGTAGTTATACTCAAGCTTTGCGTTTGCAATGGGGGGAGGACACAGTTTAATAAATTTTTGTTCATAAATTTACGGTATGATATAGTACAACACATTGTACCGATTCGTCGTATAAACAACGAACCTGTAGCAGACGCAAACAATAGTCAGCTGATCAATTACCCACAATTCCAACCAAAGTAGTAGGGATAGACTAGCCGCCAGCAACGACTGTCCCAGTGTACTAATAATGCTAATAATGATTTACCAAGGTTATTGAGAACTAGAAAGTGAGTAACAATTTGATTTTATTACACAGAATTACTGGATACAAACGATGCCAATTTACAGTTGCTGGTTGTGATTTATTTAATTAAAATGACCTTGAGTGACACAATCAGTTGGAAATCGTCTGATTGAAAATATTGAACAGATTTATCAAAAGGGAAGATACGGTGCGGCTTCACACCGATCGCGAAAGTATTAACGGAAGAGTGGTATTTAATTTAATTGTTTGAGATGACCAGTACCAAGCAAATCCTTTTCGTTGGCCAACGATCAAAAACGGAGGTCGTCTCGCAGTCCAACTCATTAAACAGTAATGTGTTCAATCGTAGCAGTAGGCCTATGTGTTATAATGTAGCTTTATTATTTTATAGCTAATTTGGTACTTTGGCGGTTCATCTATGTTCAAACTGACACAACTTCCGACAACACTTCCGTATCTAGCCGAACCAGCTACCTGCTCCCTCCTTTGATATTAATTTATTTCCCCCAAATTAAATACTGACTGTGGCACTCTTTAAATGAATTGTACCTCAATACTCAAAAATGAAATTCGATATTGACTCTGTGTAAAAATTACAACACTATAAAAATCTATAAAGTAACTCTGAATTACCCTACAAAAACATTTTCATCTATTTATTCTTAATACTATTGGATCATCACAGTTTAGAAAATACTACAGATTATTACACTATAAATGGATATAAAAATCAGTGAATTGAATTCGAACCTGGAAACATGTGATTATTTGACATGAACTAACAGAATATAACAGGAAAATTTACAATGTGCGACTCACTGAACTATAAGATATGATAATAAATAACACAATTACTTACAAATTCGGACGTCCACAATAAACACAAACACTATTTGAAGGATAGGGATGGGGAATTGTAACTAGCCGGTATTCTATTCAAAAGAGCGATCAATTTGAACTTGCGTGACGAACGTGAATTTTCAAATGGCGGACTGTGTTGGCCGGTAAAACAAACTTTTTGACACTGGTTTGACAATCAAAACTGATTTTAATTTCCAACCGCGTTGCAATTATATCCCTTCGGGATATAGGCTAAACGATTTCGAGGAAATGAAAATTTATCCGACCAACACCGCGAAATGAATTTAATTTACAAAAAACAAACGAAAGGTTTCCGACTAGTCACGGGAGGGGATCAGAAGACACCGGGACAACCGTTGCTGGCGGCTAGTCTATCCCTACTACTTTGGTTGGAATTGTGGGTAATTGATCAGCTGACTATTGTTTGCGTCTGCTACAGGTTCGTTGTTTATACGACGAATCGGTACAAAATCTACCATTGCCATAATGTTCTACCACTGCACCTAAACAATAGAAAAAAATAAATTATCAAACATTCGCACAATATCACAAATTATTTATTAAATTAAAAACTCAAACCTAACTGTAAACAATCCTACTTAGACAGTTATCATTATGTATCACAGCTTTTTGTTGCTGCTCAGTTCAAATTAGCTATTGTCATATATGCAAAAACAAAATAATAATAGTGCTGCACCCTGTTGGGAAACCTTATAACTTTTAAATGCTACTGCGTTATTTTATTATAGAACCAACTTGTAAAGTTGAAACAGCTGACTAAATTCTATAATTCCCTTTAAATATGAATACTCATAAGGTTAACATGGGGAACTACAGATCCACTGGGGCGGAGCCCGAAAGGATTTTTGAGATAAGAATATGCCAAAATGTTAATCGGGAATGTGAGTTATCATCATGCCAAATTTCAGACCAATCCATCCAGTAGTTTATGCGTGATTGAGCAACACACAAACTTTCAGATTTATAATATTAGTAAGATAAATATATATATATATATGAATTTGAACGGATGGTGTTTTTGGTCTCTAGGGAACTCAAAACGAAAAAGTAAATCGGTCCTGGGTCCAGGTCTTACCATGAGTACTACGGTAATAGCTTATTCCCTATAGGGGAAATTCCCTAAAAAGGCATGGATCTTATGTGCTACTATTAAAACCATTTTCTTTTAGACGGTTGCTAAATTTTTCATTCCAACAACGTGACGCTTGTTTCAACCCATATAAACTTTTCTTCAACTTACCAGACCCATCTTCAAAACCCTCTGGGTGTTTTATGTAAATTTCTTCTTCCAAATCACCATAAAGAAATGCAGTTGTGACATCAAATCTTCTATATATATAAAAGGCAAAGCCCTCACTGACTGACTCACTCACTCATCACTAATTCTCCCACTTCCCATTTACCTAGGAGGCTGAAATTTGGTACACTGATTCTTTAGGCATTAAATAGGCAAACTAAGTTGTTTTTATTCTGATCGGACTCTCGGGCTCCGCCCCAGTGGCTCTGGAGTTTCCCATGTTAACCATATGAGTACTCATATTTAAATGGAACTAGCTGAACCCGGCAGACGTTGTCTTGCCTTTGACTATTTATAATTTAAGTACCGTAACGTTTTATTGTCTTATTGTATATGCTTATAACTAAATTAAAATACGTACGACAACTAATGAAACACATATAGTACAAAGGATAACCGATTCTTTATTATTGCTCTTAATGCTAGTGGGTAGACAATATTTTTGGTCTTTCTATTCGGCTCAATCACGTCCTGGTTGAAGTTCGTTCGCTACGCTCACTCACATTTGGGTTGGAGCTCGTTTGCTACGCTCACTCACCTTTAGGTTGGAGCTCGTTCGCTGCGCTCACTTGCCTTCAAGTTAGCTCGTTCGCTACGCTTACTTGCCTTCAGGTTAGCTCGTTCACTACGCTAACTCGCCTCCATGTTGAAGTTCGTTCGCTATGCTCTCTCACCTTTTGGTTGCAAATTAGCTGTTGTCATAAATGTAAAAGAAATAATAGTGCTGCACCCTGTTGGTAATCCTTTTAACTTTAATGCAATTGAACATCAGAGAACAGAACCAACTTGTTTAATTGAAACAGCTGTTAAGATTCATTAATTCCAGTTCTCATAAGGTTAACATGGGAAACTCCAGAGCCACTGGGGCGGAGCCGATTGGACAGGTCACGAAATTGATGGTGTATAAACCTATTCCATGAAATTCTACACGTATGTACCAATTTTCGTGGCAATCGGTTCAGCGGTGTCTGAGTTTATCACTGCCAAACAAACAAATATATATATATATATATATATATATATACAAACATCCTCTTTTATACTTATAGATTAATGAATCTTAACAACAGCTGTTTCAATTAAACAAGTTGGTTCTGTTCTATGATGTTCAATAGCATTTAAGTTACAAGGATTACCAACAGGGTGCAGCACTATTATTTCTTTTACATTTATGACAACAGCTAATTTGCAACCAAAAGGTGAGTGAGCGCAGCGAACGAACTTCAACCTGGAGGCGAGTTAGCGTAGCGAACGAGCTAACCTGAAGGCAAGTGAGCGCAGCGAACGAGCTCCAACCTAAAAGTGAGTGAGCGTAGCGAACGAACTTCAACCAGGACGTGATTGAGCCATGCGAACGAGCTCACTTATGAAGTTAAACGGGGCAAAGCCCGCATGTACAGCTAGTTGTTTTATAAACATGTTCTCTTTTGCTGCAATGCTTAACACTGATCTCACTGTCCCCATTCTAGCTTCTAACTGGAATAAAAATTTCATTAAAATCTTCACCTTCCTTTTGGTTAAATCCTTTAGCTACAAGTCTGGCTTTGAACCGATCCACTGAACCATCTGCATGTAATTTTATCCATTTACACGGCAACACCGATTTTCCTTCAGGTAAGTCTGTCAATTCCCAAACATCTCTTTCACTTTTCTAATCAGAAGCATCAGAACTTGTAATTGCTTCTGTGAATGATTTTGGAGTAATATGATCCGAGCACATTACCTCTGCTAGTGCTACATAATCAGACAGTTTTGGTGGTTGTTTGATAGTACTCCTGTCCCTTAGATTCATAAAATAATCCTTTTGTGGCAACTCATTTTCTTTCCCGTAAGACTGATCCGACTTCTGCTTGATCTTAGAAGTTGAGCTGTCAATGTCTTTAATCTCTTCAGTCTGAGAACTTTTGTCACATGAGTTCCTTTCTTGATAGGAACAATTATCAATACCAAGTGTTCAGAGGAATCTCTTCAAAAACCACATCTCTTGATCTTATAAGCTTTTCATTTTTACCCCAAATCCTGTAGCCATTATCTTCAAACCCAATGTGAAAATGACTGATGAAGTTATGATCGACGCTTATATTTGACTGGACTTATGCTTAATATTTTATAAATCTGAACATCAGCTGTATTTTAATTGTATAATTTTGACAGTTGATTTATGTTTACTTTTTGTAAGTTTTCTAGAATAAAAACAATGATGAAAATGCTACATTTAAAAAAGAATTGATTTTTTCTGTAATTTAGTTCGAACGGTCTAATTTAAACAAAAGTTGAACCGTACGATGTTTAATTGTTTCTAAGTTTGATTTGTTTCAGTAATTAATCCTTTTACAGGAATTGAGAACAACGATGATTACCCTGAAATTGAAGCAAGTATGAAACTATTAGAGAGAAAGAACGACCAACTTAACGAACTCAATGATAAGTTACTGGAAAAACTTCTCGAATCAGACTTCCGGAAGAGCAACTCACCGAAGAACTCAGCGGATCGGATGAGTATTTAAATAAGTTCTTTCTCATAAAAGCTAAATTTGACAGTTTGACTTTGAAATCTAATGAGGATGTAGCTTCAAGTTGTAGTAAATCATGTTCAAGTAAACCGAATACCTCAAAAGCTAGAATAAAACTTCCTAAAATCGAGTTTGTTAAATTTGATGGAAATTTGAAAAATTGGCTACACTTTTGGAGCCAATTCCAAAAGATTCATTTAGACTGTGAACTGAAAGATGAAGATAAATTTCAATATCTTATTCAAGCTACTGAACCCAAATCTAGAGCTAGGGAAATAGTCACTAGTTTCCCCCCTATAGCTGACAATTACCCCAAAGTAATTGAATGTCTGAAGTCCAGGTTTGGGAGAGAAGACTTACAAACGGAAATCTATGCTAGGGAACTTTTGAAAATAACTTTTCAAAACTCTATTGAAAAGATTCCCATTTCAACTTAGTATGATAGGATTGAAACTCAACTTAGAGCTTTAGATACTTTGGGGGTAACTACTGAAAAGTGTGCAGCCTTACTGTACCCCTTAGTTGAGTCATGTCTCTCTGAGGAACGTCTTAGGGCATGGCAAAGATCACTTTGTAGTTCAGGGGATAAACCTTTAGATCTTAAAACAAAGTTAGAGTCCCTTGTTCTCTTTCTAAAAGGTGAAGTTGAATCAGAAGAAAGAATAAGACTAGCTTTGGATGGCTTTGAATCTTGTCTGTCGGTAAGTCAGCATAGGAGCGGTTCTATTAGGAATAAATCAAATTTGACACCAAGTACGGGTAAATCAGTAGGAAGGCCAAACTTAAATTCGCCTAGTACCACTAATGACTCTAGAATTCCATCCGCTTCAGACTTAGTTGATGTACCGTCTAAATCAACTCTGAAATGTATATTTTGTGAAGGTTCACATGGTAGTGAGAATTGCTTTAGTGCTAGAAAACTCTCCTATGATGAAAAGTCAAATATTTTGAAGAAAAGGGGATTTTGCTATTTATGTTTGAAACCAAAACATCTAGCCAAATATTGCAAAGCCAAATTGCAATGCAACATTTGCGGTGGAAGACATGTCCCTTTAATGTGTAGGCAGGGAGTTAAGCAAGATGACAGTGGCAATAAAGTCTCTGAAGCCCAAGTTGAAAATTCATTATCTGCTAATACCAGATCAGAGGTCTTATTGCAAACTCTAAGTGTATGCATCAAAAGCGACGATAAGGTTAAGTTCGTGCGAGCGCTAATTGACACAGGATCGCAGCGATCCTATATATCTCAGAATCTTGCAAAAGAAATGAAGTATAAAGCCATTCGAAAAGAGATGCTACAACATTCACTGTTCGGTGGAGTTAGTAGTGATGTTGAAGAACACACTTGTTATAGAGTCAGACTTAGTAACCCAGAGACCAACTACGCTTGCAATTTTGAAGTTCTAGATAAAATTAAAATATGCAATGCTTTACCAGTTGCGGGACTGGGGAATTGGATGAAGGAGTTACAGGAGTTAGGGGTAACAATTTCTGATACTCATTCATGGCCAATTGATATTTTGATTGGTGCAGATGTCGCTGGAAAACCAGTGGCGGCGATAGCGGGCCCGCAGGGCCCGCGAGCTAGGGGGGCCCGTGAGCCTCGACCGGGATTTTCGGTAAATTTTACCGGCACACGGGCCCGCGATAGTGTGACAGGCTCAGCCACACGGGTCCCCTATCATAACAATATTTATATGAGAATTAAAATAGGCTCCGTTTTTATGATAACCAATGTGGCCTCTGTCATCGTCACCCGCGGGGAAATGTTCTCGTCGTTTTTCGCGATCGCGGAAAAAGCGTAGGCCTAATCTTTCAATTTCTTGAGCGTGATCCTCACGGATATAAAAGCTTTTACTTTTAATTGTGCATTATTGTATTGAATACTGAGAAAATGGCTCGAGCTTGATTTTCTGACATTGTGATTGATCTCTCAAGCTTGTAGTCCAGGCTCTGCTTGGCTCGAAAATCGACATAATAGGCCTATTATAAAAATCAACCGTTTCCAAAGCAACCCGATCTAGTA
>NW_026542596.1:9481663-9537780 GCF_028750875.1 Macrosteles quadrilineatus | reverse complement strand
ATCGTCTGTTCCGTTTTACACTTCTGTCTGCTGTACGCTATGTTACAACAGATTTCAGATACAACAGCTGGGGAATGATGACGATATAATGCTTAGTAAACTGTGATTGAGTGATTATAGTAACCATGGTAACTTTAGTAAGGCTGTGATTGGCCAATGAGTAGGCCTAAATATGGCGACTTGTTGAATTTGCGTATGAATTTAAGAGAAACCTATTAAAGAACAGAAGAACAAAGAAAAGGAATAACAAGATTGTTCTCGTTACATTCTTTTTTAAGAGTGTTTTTATTAGGTATCTATATATAAATTTACACTTTTTTATTACTTATCTATAAATTCCTATGCTGTGATACAGCACCTATCGGTAGCCTACCTGTCTATCATGAGCAGTACCTTATAACAGGTCCCTTTAATATTTACGTTATTTATAGCAATGCAGTGTTTGGCTAGTTATTAGTTGAGTTTGAGTTAGCTATAATTTTAAACGTTGCCGTTTGTACAACTGAACCAAGATAAATGATTTGAAATGTACAATAATAATGTTATTGCACAATAATAATGATTGTGCAATATTGAATTTCGTTTATAAGAATGCAAATCGTGACGTTAATGGCTGTTTACAGCGTTTTAATGGGTTTGTCATCTGTTTTTATACTATATTGGATTAACCGTATTTTTCATTACCCCCCCCTCCCACAGGTAACTCAGGCAATCGAGTATCTACACGATAGTGTCAAGTATTGTAGCCTATATGACTTGATTGTATTTTAATGAGTTTATGTCAACAAAGCGTTCTGTACTAAGTCGCGGTGTAGCTGGACGTGTCTGTACCACGCGTTATCTTTTATCTATCACAGCAGTTGAGCCAATACGTGCCCTCCCTCTTAGATCTCACGTCTTGCTAATCTTGAATAATAACTTCCTACACGAATCCTAAACCATCCTAAAATCCTATTTTAACCAATTGAATTCAATAATATAACTATTGTCATTAATTAATCAACTTTCTATCTGGCGACTTTGAAATATATTTTTGATTGTCGTCACGTTGAACACTGTTGCAATCAACTAACTTTACCCCCCCCCCATTTGAATTTTTTGCAACCCCCCCAAAAATTTCAATGACGCAGTCTGCGTCACGGCCCCCGCTTGTGGGCACCCCTGCGTAGACAGTCAATTTCTTGTCAATACACTGCACCTCAGTTCCAAAACAGTATGGTAGTTGATTGGTTTTCATTTTACTCCTATTTATTCCTCCATTTTATTACTCCATTTTATTCCTCAACGCAAGGAATCCCAAAATTGGTGGTCCTGGTTGTGTCGTCGAGTTGGACAAAGCTAAATTTGGAAACAGGAAATAGGCCTACAACCGGGGCAGGATTGTTAAAGGTAAGTGGGTGCTAGGTGGGGTGGTCAGGGGGACAAAAGAAGGCTTCTTTCTACCAGTTCCAGACAGGACTCGGCGAACACTCGTGACGTTGGTTTCGTAAGAACGTCCGCCAAGGTTCTGTGATCGTTACTGATTGTTGGCGGGCGTACTACACCCTGAGGAGCCACTTCGAATACCTCACGGTCAACCATTCAGAGAACTTCTTTGACCTGGATACCCATACAAACAACATCGAACGTCGCTGGCGCGATATCTGGACAACAATACCGAAGTACGGCCGATCAGAGGTACCTCGCCGAGTATATGTTCAAGAATAGATTCACCCTTGAACACAGATTTCACGCCTTCTTCACGGCTGCCGGGAAATTATATCCTCCAACCCACTAATTTATGGTAAGTGATATTATAGATGATTACTACCCGCCAGGTTAGGCTAGGTTAGGTTAGGTTAGACTAGGTTACTAAGTTATGAGGATAAGTTTGGTTAGGTTAGATTAGGGTTAACCCTCCAAAGGTCCATAGTTTAGGCCTTAATGTCCACCTATTTTTGGCCCCTTTGCAAGGTTTTATTAAAACGGATCTGAGAAGCTTAAAACAATGTTAATTCTAATGTTCTATATACCATTTTGTTTGGAAAATCATGGGCTTCAATATTATATATAAAACATAAGGAACATTTTTTCAAAAAAAAATTTTTAGGTAAAAAAAAATATAATTTCAAAAATTTTCAAAAAAAAATAAGTTCGCGCTCAATGAAATTGTATAAATTATAGGCCTATAAATATTTGAAAATAGCCACTTTGTTCTAAATTTAATGAGGATTACAAATATATAATCATATAGCGAGGTAAGTTATCAAATAAATAAGTTATGAGCGAAAAAACGGATTTCAGTACATAGTGTTTAGCTAAGAATGCATAGCCTAACCATAGCTAGGAATCTGGCTGATAATTTACATCAATATCACTACCTACTTCTTCAGGATCATCAACCAGCACCTCAAAACCACTTAAATCTTCTTATAATGCACCACGTATATCACTACTTTTGATTTTCAACACTAAAACAATGATAAACATAATAAAACACATCAGTCATCGGTCCGAGGTTAAGTAACCTGTTTACTAATATGCACGTCAGCTGTCTGCTAACAATTACGATCGGCTCAGAGAACAAACAGCGCTTAGAGACAGACCTTTAGAAAGCTTAGAATCTAATGAAAAGAACGATACCTAACTCGATCCAGTTCAATCCGATTCAGTCAGTCATAGAGCCTTCGCCGTAAACGATGTTTGTGCGTCTTAAACTAGACGCGTGACCCTACACAAAGTGTGTTGTGCGTCTATTTTTTGACGCGTGACCCTCGGAGGGTTAAGACTAACCTAACTCCTCATAGTAACCTAGTCTAACCTAACCTAACCTAGGCCTAGCCTAACCTAACCAAACTTATCCTCATAGTAACCTAGTCTTACCTAACGTAACCTATTATTCCATTTTTCCGTCATATTCCCGGTGTATTTCATCGGATCTCTTAATGTTTTGTTTTCTTAATCTACACAATTTTCCCGTTATTTTGAGTACCCACATGACGTATTTTGCGGAAAATTGACTTGAACCTTTATTCCCTTTTGTTTTTTAAATTAATTTCTGATCTTTTCTGAAAAACAAAAACATCTTTTCGGATTCAGCGTAAAATTTAAGTCATGGGGGAAAAATCTCACTTTTGCGACTAGTCATAACGTCGAAATAATTACCATTAGCCTAATCATTTTCAGCTTTCAGTACATAGGCCTAATACAAAATGAAAATATTGATTGACCAATTGACCTATCCCCAGTTTTCCTGCGGTTGCACCAAAAATTAGTGATAGGCTACAAAGATTATCAAAGGCTAATTAATAGGAACGAACACTGGGAGGGTTAAGCTGGGTCCTCTTGCAAGTTTGGTTACCTATTACCTAATTTTGGTTCATGTTCCTCAGAAAGTTGTTAAGGGCTGTAATAACTTAATAAGATAATTAACTTACTGTTATTTTTACTTACTTCTTATTGCCGGTTTGTGTTTTTTTTACCATTATTAGTATTGTGAAACTTCAAATCCAGACGCTTACTTTTGATAAAAATCGACCAAAATGTCCAAAATATGTTTCAAGCAAGCTTGAGCTTCGCTTCGTTATCGTTAGAATTAGAAACTAGAAAGTATTGTTAAGTAAAATATGATTGAGAAACACTGTTTCTGATTGGTTGCTACAACTAACTCTCCAAAAACTGAATCCTGATTGGTTGAAGGTTGAGATGTAGGTCTAGTTGACGCTTCGCTATTGGCCACTGGTTATGAGTCAGCAAGGCAAAGAGTAATAATTCTCATCATACCACTGGGTTGTAGACTATGTAAAATAACCTCGGAAATACTTTATTTAGGTATGTGGGGAAGGGGAGACGGGGATTATGCGGGTTCGTGGCTACAGTGGCAGTGTTTTGAAGTTAGGTTAGATTAGTAAGGTAAAGTATAGGTTATAGTTGGCCGGGTTGTTTATTTATGTAAAATCTACAACGTTTTATCACTATTGGAACATTGGCTTAAACAACGGTACCATTTCAAAAATTTAAGCATTTTTGAAATCGTAGCCTCGTTGTTTAAGCCAATGTTCCAATAGTGATAAAACGTTGTAGATTTTACATAAATAAACAGCCCGGTCAACTATAACCTATACTTTAACTTCACTAATCTAACCTACCTTCAAAGGACTTAATGCAGCCAAGAACCCGCATAATGTCCGGCCCCCTTCACCACATGTCTTTTCATTTTGTTGTATAATGAGTTTATACAGCAAGTTTGGTTAGGGTTGGTTAGTTTAGAATATTTTCAATACAAAATACAAATATGAATACTATTACAGCAAGTCTGCATAAGTTTAGTTACTTTAACAACAGTTCTGCCATGGCCGCCTTAGAGGCGGCCGTAAAGGCGGCCGTGGTTCTGCTGTATAGTTTCACTTTCAACCAGCGCTTGTCACTTCTGCTAAGGCCCTTATTAGACGAGGCAGCCAAGTTGCGCAGCCAGCCGGGCAGCCAGTCACTGGGCATTGGTTCTTATGGAGCTTATTACACGAGGGCAGCCAGTTGCGCAGCCACTGTTTGGCTGCCGGCTGGTTGCCGAGCCCGGCGACCGCACAGGCAACCACTGGCTGCTCGGTCTGGTCGCGCTCCTGTGTAGCTTACGGATCTTATTACACTGGGCAGCCAGTCGCCCGCAGCCACACATCAGTAGTAGTGGAAACACACCAGTTCACTCGTGGAAGTGCGTTCATCTCATTATCATCTGCGCAAAGTTCGTCAAAAAGGGTGTAATATAATCCTTTTTCTGTTCTTGATGAAAGAATAGGATGTATATGCATTCTCCTCTTCCTTCGTCTTCTCTTTTTCATGAGTAGCAGAAGAAGCAAATATTCATCTCGCATTCTGACAGCGTCTCTCTCCAACAGAACTGTTCCACCAACACTGTTCCACTGTCATCAAGAGACTGGCCTAGTTGGTAATTTTGTGGCTGCTCTACTGGTTGCTACGCTAGGCAGCCAGACAGGCGACTGGCTGCCCGCTGGTTGCACAACTTGGCTGCCTCGTCCGCCTCGTCTAATAAGAGCCTAAGTGGTTCGGGACGGTTGTGCTACATGGTATAAGTTTTTGCGCTGCAATTTGGTGTACTAATAGGGAGTTTGCGGGGGTGAGCGCTTTGTAGGGTCTGACTGAAGGGAGGTACAAATGAGGCAAATTTAGTTCAAATTTCCTCCGTGAACAGCGCTGTATTAGAGAGCACAGCAGGCCATGACGTCATCGTTGATTCGGTCGAGTACTCGAGTCGTCAGTCGCCAACTATCGATATAATCGATAGATCCTACTACAATCGATATTTGCCCATCGTAGTCGTACGTTTACGTCATCGTAATCGGTAATCGGACTGGTTGGTTTGTGGTTATGTTACGACAGACACTTGAAAAAAATTGACAGTGTGTTGTGTATATGGAATATACCGCGAAATCCCTCACTATGGGAACATACTCATACTGTATTAACATAAATAAAAATTAATCAGTTTGAGTGTTCTTTATCCAAGGTATTAACTTATACCATGCTTATACTCTATTTACAAAAACATTGCCAAACTTAGACTCAGGGGCTTCCATGAAATAAGATCAATCATTTATCAATTATGTTAAATATACACAAGCGTCTACAGCCTGACTGATCGCTTATTGCAAACGAAAAAAAACTGGCCCATGAAGCAGAAGAACCATCTTGTTGATGTCTGCGGTCTGTCGTCTGTTCTTAGCAGCATAAACAAAGTCAAACAGACTCCCAGATATAACATAACCTCAACCCTCAAAACCAACTAATATTTTGTTGTATATTATTTCACCTTCAACCCTACTAAGTTATATAAATATAAGCTATTTTTAATGTTGACGTTATTATTTATCGTATTGTTCTTTAAATTATTGCTACACCATTTGTTACTTTGATTTCCAAATTAGTAAGTTAGGTTCTAATTCTAAACAAACTAGACACATTCATACTTTCTTGGATATGAGGGTTAGAGGATTAACCTAGTTTAAACCTATCAGGATAGTATAATTTTATGTTAATAAACCAAATTTAATTCTGATTAGATGAAACCAATGGCATATCTATAACACTAGGCTAGTCCTAATGTGTTGAATTGAATAATTGTCCTCTATGCTAGGCTTGGCTAGGAAATAGGAACTGCATGGGTTGTAATAATTAAGTAAACACAGTGTTTAAGTAAATTTAATTTGGCGTAAATGTTCCGTCATCAAAGCTACGAAAATGTCCCATTGAAGTGGTATCTACTAAAATCAATACAACACAAATTCTTAACTTAAAATTACAATTTTTTTAAGTAGATTGGAAAACGTTGCCTCTTGTATTCACTTCACTGGAATTGGGGTTTGTAATTATTATTGTTATTATTATTATTTTATTGTTTATACTTCCATTTAAAGTATTTAAATTAAACCTTTTTAATTTTTGAAAGGAAATACAAGGTGGTGTATTGCTAGCCTACTTTGTGGTTAGTGTCTTCGACTTCAGAGCAAGAATGACAGGTTCGATTTCTGACACATCCACAACATTTGATGGGTTTGGACCACTTTAGCTTGAATGTTTTTGTGATTAGCTCTCCTACAAAATGCCTCTGGTACACTTCCATACCTGTTGGCATTAAGTTATTGATGATTTCTTTTCGATTTATCGATATTTTTGTTTTACTTCACGATCCGTATTCCTTCTGTTTTAATATCTTCAAACACAAAAATTACAAATTAAGAACTAAGTTTAACCTTGTTTAGGCAAAAATAATAGCCCATAGGCCTATATTGGAGTAGGAAATGAAACTATTCTAAACTAACCTAACATAACTAACCAAACTTGCTCTAGGCTAAGTTACCATTTCAAAATTCCGTTTTATAACAGAAAATATATATGGGGAATAGGCTATCAAACGGGGCTAACGGAAAGTTGAAATGTTACAGCAAGTTTGGTTATTTAAGTAGGTTAGTTTAAAAGAGTTTTATTTCATTACAATATTTTTTTATAGCCAATATATCGGATAGAAAATCGCGTATCTATTGGCACAAACAACCGAATGAAAATATCAGGCGATACCCTATATCCATTATTTGATATACTTATCGTGTGGTTGGTTAGGTAAGGTTAACCTAAACTAACTAAGTTAACCAAATGATATATCGAATGAAACAATCGAATAATCGATATTTTCATTCGGGGTACACACTTCCATATCTGTTGGCACAAACAACCGAATGAAGATATCAATCGATAGGCTATATCGATTATTCGATATATCGTTTTGTTAGTTATGTAAGGTTAACCTAACCTAACTAACCAAACGATATATCGAATTAAACAATCAAATACCGTAATCAAAATTACTCATTCGGTTGTTTGTGCCAACAGATATGGAAGTGTACCCTCATTCGGTTGTTTGTGCCAACAGATACGGAAGTCTACCCAAAAATCGTATTACAATCTCTCAACAGTTTCATCCATTGCACTTTCATTGTAACTTATGTAGCCTGTATTCATGTAAGTTAAATAGCATTGGCTATGGTGAAAGACTCAACGGCCATTTTAAATGATTAGATCTTTGCTATGGAGTGTAAAAGAATGCTAAGGAGCAAGAATTCGTAGGCTTGGCCGGGAGGTTAACCATGATAGACATAGGCCTAGGCCTAATGTCTTATTTTTGATTAGGCCTATCATTAAGAATAAATGTAAAAATTGAGCAGGCATAGGCATACACTAAAAAAACATTAAAGGGGCAAAATTACAAAAGGATAAAAGTAAATTTTTATAAAGTTTAGTAAACATGCTATTTATTCACAGAAATGGATTTTAATCTATGCAGTAAAAATGTATAACACTACCCACAAGATTAATATTTTACAAAAGACTAGGGGCCTACACAATAGGATAACAAAACGTAAATATCACAACATCTACATGTCCAGTGATCATAAATAAATATCACAAGAAAAAGAACTTCTTTTTAATCATTACATGGAAACAAAATGAATAATTGCAATGAAGAATGAAATAGACAAAATGAAAATACTACACTTTTGATGTAATGAAAACAAACAGCTAAACCAAAACACATCCGACAGCCAGAACGAACGATACGTCACGTCATAAAATCAAGCAGACAAAAATTGTTTCTTCTTCTTCAGTGGCTACTGGCCAGTTTTTTTCGTTTGCAATAAGTGATCAGTCAGGCTGTAGACGCTTGTTAAATACACCGGTTGAAATAGAAATCTTTAGCTTGAAATGATTGGTTAACTTGGCAAAAAATGGTTTATTTAGGTCCCTTTTTCGTTTAGCTTTTAAAGACTGGTTCAAACTTCAAAGGCATTCATTTTCATTACGGTTCCAAAGCCAATTTATATTAACTTAGGCCAGTTTCTGTCTTGGAGTTAATTTTTAAGAATGCCATTAATAAATCAGCACTATTGATAATTTAAAGCGGACAAGTCTTGCTTTTGTTGTATCCTCCCAATAACTTAAAGAATTTTGAATAATGTATAGGTAGGCTACACCTAACGTACCTAATCGAATATAGGCAAGCTATAACGGGTAGGCTACTATAATATTCCTGTACAAATAATTTCATTTGGTCAAAGTTGGTGTCAAGATTTACCCAAGGATGTAAATCTCACCAACCTTTCCACCAGAATAATGATATAGGCCTAGTGCAAGATAACAACAATCCTAAATTGAAAACAATAATAGACCCCAACTAATTTGTATGAGTCACAATAGATCCAAAAAACTTACCTTAGGCCTAACTTTAAAAATAAATTTGGCATAAAATAGTTTCAAACTGTAGTTTTTGGAATAAAAAGGATCAACGAAATTGCAGGAAAAGATACAGTAGGCCTACTTACACAACATATCATCCTCTCTTCGCTTCTCACGTCAGATTTGACATTACCGGTACATTACTTTGTTAGATAAAATATATTATTAAGTCTAAGAAAACTGCTATTAACAATATAAGAGGTTCTACCCGCAAATTCACGGGTGTACAGAAGCCACCATTAAATTAATTTAATCAACTTTGACTTTATATTTCATTTAAAGGGCCCAAGTTTGAGAAATTGTCATCTGAAAGGATGGTAAAAAAGCATTGGAGCCTTCAAACCTTACGTCCTAAGGTGGATAGGGTTGTACCTGAACTCGCCGCTCTCTTTCACGTCTTTAATACTTTACTTAAATACTTGTCAATGAAATGGCGACCTGTTAAAAATCGGTTACAACCTCTTGGAACGAACGACATACATGGTTTGTTAATCTCATATTCATCGTGTTTCGAACACCTTTAACCACTCACTTGTATCAAACGGCTAGAGATAGCTTCACTGTCTATTCACCGCACCTCTTTTAAGAACATAAACCAACAAACTATATTGTAAATTGCATTGGCCAGCTGTTGTTCACTAAATTACTCAAATAACGTTAACTTCCAAAACATGCAAGGCGTAGCCCTTTGGAAATCAGTCTGTGGGGCAGACCTCTTAGGGAGTTTGTCCATATCAAAACTTCAGAAAATCTACACACTCTAAGCTTCATTTTGATATTCCATATGTCTATATTTTTATTTGGTAAATGGCCTTAACCGTTTACATAACATTTGTTTGCATCACTTTAATATGTTCCTACCCATATAACACATGTACATCAATTGAACATTAAATTGATGTTCAAGAATGTTCAACTGAACATCGTATGCACATTCATGTTTGTACAAATTACGACTATTTAACGTTCAATTATTGTACAAACGTCACAAACATCGATATACATATGATGTGCGTATCTCGATCAATTGATGATCAATTTTACATCAAATTGTTATTCAATTTAGGTTAAATTAAGATTCAATTGGACATCTAGTGAACATCATATGCACATTCATGTTTGTACAAATTGAGACTATATTTAATGTACAATGAATGTACAAACGTCACAAACATTGATGTGTATATTTAGTCCAATTGATGATCAATTTGATATAAAACTGTAATTTGATTTATGTACAATTGGACATTACGATTATTTGACTAAAACAGTGAAAAGCCGCAATCTTTGGTGACACACAAAGTGTCTGGTTCAGTTATCTATTTCAACTATAAATTTTACATTAAAAAATAAATCTATTTTTCAACGTTTGGTGGATAAAAACTCAAAGTTTAGACAAAACTATTTATTATATTCTATGCAAGTTAAAACCAAATTATGTAAAGAAATTACAAAAACTTTTAAAATCAAATAAAATGGAAATAAATGTTTCTTTGTCCACTCCAATCCTAATCATTGATGGTTGCGACAGCAGCACTTTTTGCCCTGAAACAAATATAATAGATTAACTTAATTATCGGTATGATTGTAGTCAATATTAATCATGCTGGGGTCTTGAATGATCAGGACTGCTTGTCAAAGAGTAGAGTTTAACATTATTCATTTTATTTAAATATTTGCATAGGCCTAAGGCATTATTTCAAAATATTCTAATAAGAACGTGTAATAAATTGACGTGACAACAAATCAGCTAAGTTATTAAAAACACACATTATCTTCGAATGTAAATGTTCCGGGCTCCTGCATGTGCTGACAGTTTAATCGGTTAGTATGAAAAACACAAAATGTGAACACATCGACAGTTTACACAGCCTACACAAAATTTAGTCTATAAGTAAGTTAGGCCTACTTTGTTCTTACTAATCAATCTTAGTCGTTCATATTTATAATTTGTCGATTGGATTTGATTCTACGACTAATGATAATAACACTTTTGAATAATTTAAAACAATGATATTATTGCATTGTGGTTGGGTTGGGTTAGATAAGGACTCAGGGTCTCGGCGCGTCAACCATAGCGTATTATGCATTACATTCTTACTTTTGTTTTACATTAAATAGGCCTAGGTCTACTCAATGAATGTACCATTATTGCTATATGATTACCGTAACTAATTGAAGGTGAAATAACTTAGGTACCGGTAAGTTAATCAATAGATTGACTTGTTTGTAAACACCAATAGTAATATGAGGCGATGAATTTGAATATCAAAGTTTTAACTCAATTAGCCTACACTATGTATTGGCTAAATCTTAGAGGGTTATAGATAGTATTAACTTAGGCCTATTATTATTTGAAATTGGTTAAGTTCACTTTGGTTTTTTTTCAATTTGTTTGGCTACAACTTTTATAAGTAAATAAGGCCTATTGCTATATAAAAAAAAAAAAAAAAAAACGCAGATTAGAGGATACGCGTCTGGTTACCGAATGTGGATTACTTAGGCACCCGGCATTGACGTCACCGGGTTGTGGGGGACCAGAACACCATTTCCACAACGATACGATATTTAGCCATTGGTGTTCGTGGTGTGTAGATAAAGTACATGGCTGATGTACATGAGGTATCTAGATCGAATCACATCGGTGATAGGCCCTAGAAGTTACTAACTTTTTGTCAAAGATTTTGCTTAGAATCCCATTTCTTCTTAACTGTACATCTTTGGTTAGAATTTTTGGCATTTATTTTTATTTTATGAACAGAATTTAACCTCCATTTGATTTGTTCATTATCAGCAAGTTTGGTTGGTTAGGTTAGGTTATGACTGTAGGCATAACTGCCGGACGCATAATCCACGTCCACGGTCCCGGTTGCGTATCCTCTGCGAAAAGGATAACTTAACCTAATGTTATTCTTAAGCAAGTGAGCAAGTTATTCTTAGAACAAAACAGAAAACATTTTTTTAGTTTATTATGAATTTCTGTAATTTATAAGTTAACTGTAGGCCTAAGTTTATTCCCAGCATACAAATTAACGATAACAAAATTAAATTTAAGATGCTCATGATACTTAAAATCAATAACTTAGTTTCACATACCGGTAGGCTATTACCACCTATGTTTTATTAGTAATAAAGGGTACGGTACAGTTTCTTAACTGGGCTATGCTGATATCGATTGAAACTATCGATTCGATTAGTAAACCTTCATGCGATTTTTTCACCGTCAGCAAGTTTGGTTGGTTAGGTTAGGTTATGATAGTTTAATTTTACATTATAATAGATAAATTTTAAAATATCGATTATTAACCAATATTTCCAATTCGATAGTTTCAATCGATATTAGCATAGCCCAGTTAAGAAACTGTACCCGTAATAAATCTTGTAATAAGATCTGGGTACAGTTTCTTAACTGGGCTATGCTTATATCAATTGAAACTATCGAATTGGAAATATTGATTAATAACTTAATCGATATTTTAAAAATATATATACTTTTTAAATATATTTTAAATTTTTTAAAATATATCTATTATAAAATTAAACTATCATAACCTAACCTAACCAACCAAACTTGCTGATGGTGAAAAAATCGCATGAAAGTTTGCTAATCGAATTGATAGTTTCAATAGATATTAAGTTAGCATAGCCCAGTTAAGAAACTGTACCCTAAGATCTAAAACCCTTAAAAATTATGTTGGATTATTTTATTCTCAGTTGGCCTGTGGTGATTCACAATAGTATATTACGTTACTAGTCCTGAAAATAAGTGTTTACCGGACGAGTGTGGTCGTTCCCGTGCGAGACGAAGTCGAGTACGGGATTACCATACGAGTCCGGTACACACATTTTGGACGAGTTACGTACGATAGTTTACGCCATACTAATAAATATGTACAAATCCTTATATATTTCCACCAACTAAAGGACTAAACATCACCAGTCATAACCTCTAAGAGAGGTTATGTTTTTGTTTATAACTAATCATTGCCACGCAAATACAGTATAATCAGCTGATTGGTGTCCGGTAAAACTCATTGCAGAACAGTATTACGCAATGAAACCCCATTTGAATAAGCTGGCGGCAAACAGCTGTTTTCTGGACTAAATCCTTGCGTGGGAAGTTCGTCAAAATAATGTAGTGTGGCGTAAAAGTATTTACCTTGCCTAGCCCCTAGCTGCATGCCATTAATGTATTTTTAAAACAACTATGACAATCGTGTGATGTGTAAATAAGTTTTAATGGAAAATAAGATTAGGTAAGTTTACTGGTCTAAAAGCTTAAAAACAGGTTGATAAAAGGGCCTAAACGTACTTGATTTCTACCTCAACAAAAGTAGCAAATAAGAGACCCTCTGTGTAATTTAATTAGACACTCAGGTGTGTGTTGTAAGTTACGGGGAGGCCGAGATTTGTTTGAATGTCCTGTTTTTATTCTGAAACAACCTGGTCATCCTACTCTGGGCCTGACTTTTACAAACACAAATCAATGACTAGCCTATGCCTATATTAACTAAGCAAATCAGGTTAAGATTAGGTTTTTCTGGGTTTGGACTATCATGTGGTCCATAATACAAATTAAAAATAGCCATAACTTAAGCCTAATTATTAATACCTCAAAAGTTAATTAGGAATAATTACTTACCTTTAACTTTAAACTGTATGTAGGCCTATAAATAAATAGTAAACTTAAACTTAGTAACTTAGTTGAAGTGAAGGAGGAGAGTGATGAGGAAAGCACATAAACATAAACAATAATAACAAACGGCAGCCGACAGACCGTCGTGAAGTTAGCGGCTCTTTTCATCGGCGCTTTTTTGGTTTGTAATAGATGTGGGTTGGTACTCGTGCGGACGCCACAAACGTGTTTTGCAGGGATGTCGGAAACACAATTCAATGACAATACGGTGCGAAATGATGTTTTTATATTTATATAATGTCAATTATACATTGATAAAACGTGTATACAAGTTAAAACTAATTAATTGACGTATTTTAAAAGGCATATTTGAGACCATAGTGTACATTATACGTAGCTATGGCTTAACATAACGCGATCAATTAAAACTCCGAACATAAAAAGTGCATAATCTTTTTTCCCAAGCCCATCACATCAACTTTGAGGTATTCTAATGGTAATATACAATGTGTAGAATACTCAGTATAAATATGATTGAGGCAGTCCAGTGAATTACGAAGCTATAAGGCAAAATCTATATGGTTGATAGGAATTTGCGTCAGGAAAAGTGCACAATCTTTTTCCTAAGCCCATCACATCAACTTTGAGGTATTTTAATGGTAAAATACAATGTGTAGAAGTAGAATAATCAGTATGAGTTTGAATGCGGCAGTCCAGTAAAAATCGAAGTAATATGGCAAAATGTATATGGTTGATAGGAACTCGCATCAGGAAAAGTGCACAATCTTTTTCCTAAGCCCATCACATCAACTTTGAGGTATTCTAATGGTAATATACAATGTGTAGAATAATCAGTATAAGTATGAATGCGGCAGTCCAGTAAATTACGAAGTTATATGGCAAAATGTATATAATTGATAGGAACTCGCATCAGGAAAAGTGCACAATCTTTTTCCTGAGCCCATCACATCAACTTTGAGGTATTCTAATGGTAATATACAATGTGTAGAATAATCAGTATGAGTTTGAATGCGGCAGTCCAGTAAATTACGAAGTTATATGGCAAAATGTATATGGTTGATAGGAACTCGCATCAGGAAAAGTGCAAAATCTTTTTCCTGAGCCCATCACATCAACTTTGAGGTATTCTAATGGTAATATACAATGTGTAGAATACTCAGTATAAATATGATTGCGGCAGTCCAGTAAATTACGAAGTTATATGGCAAAATGTATATGGTTGATAGGAACTCGCATCAGGAAAAGTGCACAATCTTTTTCCTAAGCCCATCACATCAACTTTGAGGTATTCTAATGGTAATATACAATGTGTAGAATAATCAGTATGAGTATGAATGCGGCAGTCCAGTAAATTACGAAGTTATATGGCAAAATGTATATAATTGATAGGAACTCGCATCAGGAAAAGTGCACAATCTTTTTCCTGAGCCCATCACATCAACTTTGAGGTATTCTAATGGTAATATACAATGTGTAGAATAATCAGTATGAGTTTGAATGCGGCAGTCCAGTAAATTACGAAGTTATATGGCAAAATGTATATAATTGATAGGAACTCGCATCAGGAAAAGTGCACAATCTTTTTCCTGAGCCCATCACATCAACTTTGAGGTATTCTAATGGTAATATACAATGTGTAGAATACTCAGTATAAATATGATTGCGGCAGTCCAGTAAATTACGAAGTTTTATGGCAAAATGTATATGGTTGATAGGAACTCGCCTCAGGAAAAGTGTACAATCTTTTTCCTGAGCCCATCACATTAACTTTGAGGTATTTTAATGGTAATATACAATGTGTAGAATAATCAGTATGAGTATGAATGCGGCAGTCCAGTAAATCACGAAGTTTTATGGCAAAATGTATATGGTTGATAGGAACTCGCATCAGGAAAAGTGCACAATCTTTTTCCTAAGCCCATCACATCAACTTTGAGGTATTCTAATGGTAATATACAATGTGTAAAATAATCAGTATGAGTATGATTGCGGCATTCCTGTAAATTACGAAGTTATATGGCAAAATGTATATGGTTGATAGGAACTTGCATCAGGAAAAGTGCACAATCTTTTTCCTAAGCCCATCACATCAACTTTGAGGTATTCTAATGGTAATATACAATGTGTAGAATAATCAGTATGAGTGTGATTGAGGCAGTCCCCTAAATTACGAAGTTATACTGTATGGCAAAATGTATATGGTTGATAGGAACTTGCAACAAATAAGAATGCATTATATTTTTTCTATGCACATCACAACAACTTTGAGCTATTCCAATTGTAAAATACATCGTAGTATATAATATTTATGAATATGATTGAGGCAATCAAGTCAATTATCTGTGGAGAAATCTGAGGTTTAATCTGAGGAGAGGTAACCTTAACGAAAGGGAAACAAAATGAAACTGCTTTTTCAAAAAGATAAAAATTAAAATAAGCTATTTTATTTACTTTATAAACATATCGTGTATGAAAATAATCTATTTACACAACCTTAAACTATAAACGTAAGCAAAACATGTTGGAAAACATAAAGATAAAAAACAACTAACTAGAATAATATCTAATTTGTTCCATTATACTGTAATGTTTTACCGAAACTCTGATACATGATTCCTCTGGATCAAATAATTTTATTTGTAGTTTTAGATTTTAGTCTAGGTGTCCGAATTTATTGTGCCGATTAGCTTATAGTCTTTTCATCCTATTGTAAAACGATTTTTTATGTTTGTTTCAAGACGTTAGTGTCACTGTACGCTGAAGTCGACAATGTATTATTTTATTTTTCTGTGTGAGTTTTATGAGTAGCGCTTTACTGTTCCACTGTATTACAATAGTTAGATAATTTTATTTGCTTAATCAATGTTTTAAGTAGTATAACTGAAGTAACAAGATACCCCAGCCACAGAAAACCAGCGGAATAAGTGAATTTCTATTTGCTCGATTGGATTTTCATCAAAATATCTCCTTAAATAGTCATATTATTCCAGAGTTAAATAATAACCTAAGTTTAATGAACTATCACGCGTGTTGCTACAACGAAGGGTAATTTTTTTGTAAAATGTTAATAGATTATTACTAAATAAATTTATTTGCCAAATTTTATACAGATGTATTCATAAACAAGCAAACTGCAACGGTAATGTAGGTAATGTATAAATAACATGGAAATTTTAATTTTTCATGTTTTTTATAAATGTTTTTCTTTAACTTTAAGCCTTAGCAACTATTCAACATAATAAATGATTTGTTTTTAAGACATTAAAAATGGGTTGAAAAGAATTGTATATAAAATTTGTATTACTTCAAAATTTAATAGATACTTTATATTAGGTAATAAAGACGATTCTTTTTAAAAAAAAATCTGTCAAATCAGTGGAGATAGATATTGAAGTTTAAATAGATTTCAACTGTAAACACCATAGCCGGCCTTGGATGGTGCAAACAAAAAATTGATGATAAAATAATTCCCCTTTTAATTTTTTATAATTAACATAAATATTGTAAAATTTTAATACTTTTAAATTATTCTGTATTTTATACCCAATGTGTGGGCATTGTACCTAAGGCCGGCTCTGATGAACACACGACTAACACAAAAGGAGACTAAAATATTCAAGAAAAACCAATACCTAATACTATGAACACTGTATTGGACAGGAAATGTTCTTTGGAGTTTTACGACAGACATAAACAGGTCATAAAATCTACTAACTGAACAAGCGAACAAACCTTATACTAGTGGAAGATCTCAATAAATTACTGGAAAACAGTTAATAAAAGCATTACGTTGAAAATTGCATTATAAATATAATGAGTAATGGGGTTTAATGAATACAGTTTTCGGAAAAAGGACATTTATGCTTAAAGATACTGATTATTGATTATTCCATAGCCATGATAATTGATCTAATGCACACGCAAAAGAATAATAGGTAAATGCATCTGATGTACAAACAGAACTACATAGAAAGTTACCAAATTACAGTGATAAAGTAAAAAGTTCAAGATTCGTTATAATGAAGATTTTGAGGAAATATTTACGTAAACAAACTGAATAATAATAACATATGCCCTTATGATTTTGACTGTATAGTTCGGCCGCTTAGAAAACGACTTGCGCGCTAATGCTAAACTAATGCTGGAGGAGGTCGCTTTCTAAGCGGCCGAACTATAGTAGCAAATTTAACACAGCTAGAATGTAGGAGGATTAAATTTTAGGAGGATAGAGGAAAAGCTCTAGTTTTGTTGAAGCCAGCCCGACCGCGCGCCTATCTGTTTTGTGTGTGTGTGGGGGGGGGGGATATTTAGATACCTGCATTACAATATAACATTTTTAAGGCAACCGTACACGCCAATTATAATTAGGACCGTTAGAATGTCATTTTAGAGATTAAGTTACTGAAATAGCAGTGAAGTATTTAAAAGATTTATATAGGTCTACATAAATCACGCAAACAAAATTAATAACTCATATTATGGAATCGGAATATTAGAAACCTACATAAGAGGAAGAATGTATTAATGAACGAATAATATGTACTAAGATGGCCAGTTAATATGGTTTTAAAAAGGATTCATGTTTTTGTCCTACTACTATCCATAAATCCCACATGAGAAAAATACAAGTCACACCCCCATAAACCATATACTTAAAATGTTTGTCATTACGAGAAACCTTGCGCAAAACTATCCATTATGCCATAAATTGCCCTTTAAGGTCGTAATTCCTTTCTAAAGGGAACACTTATATACCTTATGTTAAAAATACCTCAGCTGTACTTTTTTGTTTGTTAATATTTTAATTTATTACCTTATTAAATTTAGGTGTTATTATTTGTTTGTATTACTGTATTATGTTTTGCTAATTTCTGTTTAACTTAACTAACCAATATTTTTACTAATACTTATGAAGTCAAACGGGGTGAAGCCCGTGTGTAACAGCTAGTTGTGTTAATATAGATTGTGTGGTTCATAATCATATACTCAAATCATAAAAAAGTAGAAGTACCTATTTGAAAATATTTGCATAAAAACAAATCAAATAACTATAAAATAATGATAGGGTCTTCTACGTACGCACTGTGGCGTCAGAGGATGCGATAGCAGAAAGATTTCGCTTTTTAGTAAAAGCACAGAAAACATTCTACGCAAAATTTTCCCAATCTCTTCCATGTTTATTATAGGTAGCTACGGCTTTTGCTACTCGAGTGTTCTACCGTTGACTTTAAATCCTTAACGGTTCTACCATAAGCTTCACCGCTATTAGGTACTAGGCTTCACCGCAACATGTATATCCCTATTCGCGTGCCCTCTCCTTAATTTTTAATCCTCCTAGGCTAGACTCTTAAGAAACCTCGACATTTTGATCACATTACGACATTTTGATTGTAATTAAAAACGTAGTACAGTTATTTTATTACGTATTGCTAAAATGCCGTAATGCCGTATTGCTGTACCGTAAAATACTGTACTCTTCACCTTCATCACCCGCTCGTCCTGAAACCACCCCCTCCCCTCCACCGATAACTGATCACACAAACCAAAGGTGATGATGACTCTCCTACTAGTTGGTATTATAATACCTTGTACAATAAGGTTTCTATACACCTAGAAACTATCTTGTAAGATTTATTAATTGGTAAGATTGTCGCTAGATGTACAGAAAAAACTTACTGTACATGCTTGTTGGTACTAGTGTATTGTCTTAAAACCCATATTTAGTATTATTTTTAGTAATACTTCTTATGCTACAAAGTGTCAATTTATTACAGTAGGCTACAACAAATATAATCAACAACAATATTTTAAGAGTCCTTGGAGGCTAGCGGCCATCTGTGATAGTTTTAAACAGCTGCTGTAGAGTTAATGATCCAAAAATAGTTTTTCAAACACCTAAGTGATCATTTAAATATCCTCAATACTATGAGATTAAAAATTGTCTTGTTTGTTTTGAATTGATTTTCAAGGGAGATCATGGAAGCAAACGGCCATATTAGATTTTCCCGCAATAAGAGCAATGTTAAATGCGTTATTTTTAAATAGCCACTGAAGAGTTATTTACCACCTCAAAATGTTTTCAAATACCAAAGTGATTGTAATTTAAATATACAGCACCCTGTTAAATGGAAAATTTCCTAAATTGTTTTATGAATCAGAACGTCTAGGCTCCAAGGACTCCTAGGCCAATGAAATGTAAAAGTGGAGCGTTTCGACTGTCTTATCTTCCGAGTGTAGCCGCGATGTCAAACTGTATGTTGACTCGTCCCTATCATTGTTTGAAGCACGTCCAAGTATGCCGGTGTCAGAATTGGTGCTGTTGTCCGTTCAACGGTGAACCTCCGCCGCAACAGTGAAGCACACAACACGAGTCTTGACGGGACAGGCAGGACGACACATCTTCAATGTCCCCACAGATCAGCAGTAATCGCATATGTAACAATAATGACAAGTATTAAAACCAAATTATGTTATTGGTAAAATGTTATAAATGTTTTTCCTGCAAATGACAATGTATTAATATCAAGTGCATTTCACTATATAAGTAAGGCTATTTGTAGAAAACACTAAAAAACAAGATCAGCTTTTAAAAAATTATAAGATACCTATATAAAAGAAATGTTGATTATATTGATCTGTTTTGTACATCTTGAGTATTTACATAATCTTTAAGTCGAATCTTTTTTTAAAGTCATAAATTATAACTATTATTTGTTTTAAAATAACGCCTGTGCTGTAATACTTAGCAATTGCTCGAATTCAAGAAACAGATACACTAGTTAACATTAACAAGGCGTAGTAAGTATCTAGAAAACTGAGTTATATCGGAATTTTGGTAGGAACAGGAAGCCGGGTCCAGGCTGATTGCGAGTTTCTCGTTGTGTGTGTACTAAGTGTACTGTGTGACTGTGACTGTATGGTTGTGTAGGTATGTTGCCATGCCAACCGCCACGAGCCACGTGGACGTACAGTAGTTCAAACATGAACCAGTAGAGCGCGGCCCAGATCAGTCAGTCAGTGGCAATATTTAAAAATATTATCCAACGGTCATTTCAGAGCGATCTGTTGTGTTCTTGTTCTAATGTTCCATTGTGTGTGACTGAATCACTGAATTGATCACTAACGTTGGCCAGGGTGCTATCGCAGCATTCAACCTTCACCCAAAAATGGTAGACAACAATTTCATTATTGAACCGTATGTTGTCGCCTTAAAAGCATGTATTGCTTGTAATGATTGGTAAGGATATATTTTGTATCCCGTTTCCAGTGATATGGGATACAAAATATGTCCTTACCAATAAAAGATATTAAAATAAAAATTAAACATAAAATTGGCCAGTCACCGTGTTGTTTATGATGTATTGAACTACTTTGAGATAAGTTCAATTCTTGATAAACTACTTGATTTTGATTTTTCATATACAGTAGTATTAATACTGAAGTTTACACATAGTACATTGAATTATATTTCAGTAACTTATTCCATATATATCAATATTTCCAAACGCAACCTATTGCTACCGGCAAAAGTTACGTTGGCATTGTGTTCGTCAAAACCTTTTAAGTTAGTTAGATATTAGTTACTATTCTGAATCCTGAGCCCTAAAAGTGGTTTATATACGAAGTGACGTTGGTGTTCACCAACCTAAATAAAACGACTTGATTGAATTTAAATAAATGAATTAGTTTTGTTATTATTTGATTACAGTTAAATACGAGTTTGATCGTACAGAGACTGGACAAATTTATTCAAATTGGGAAAACCGACAAATATTCTATTATTTTGTAATGATTGCAAAAACTGTAGTGACGAATAAATCAATGTGAATTTATATTTATAACCTTGTTACCGACCTCTTCTGATGGACTGAGAGCTAAGGAGGTCGTCTTTGGAAAACGCCGAAATAAGTCTGGGGTTGTAAATTCTTGGCTAGCAGCTACGAAGGTCAACGAACGTCAAAGAGATACCGCTGTCTCGGGTTTTCCTTAAGGGTTGGTTGTTAACAGGTGTTCGCACGGTGACACTATAGGAAGAGAAAGTAGGGACGGGAGCGAAACCATGTCGGTCAGTGCTAGATCAAAGCTCTGAGACGGCCCCGTCAGCCCATGTATTTCATACTTTTTTTGTAGTCTCGGGGAGAAATTCCAAGCCGGGCGTGGCACCGTTTTCAATTTCAACACTTCCTTATGACGAAGCCCCTGACCTTGGTTGAATTAAATCGTTTTTCCCTACGCTAAGTTTGTTAGTTTATGAAAATATGTTATAAACAACAGACGAATAAGACGTTATACCATAATAATATTACGATGGACTACCAATAGACATTTAAGGCTTCCTTGAGTAAAGTAAACTCACTTACTTACCTCAATGAACCACACGATCACAGGCGAGAGGAAAGATGTATGTGTATTCATCTATCCTATCGCCTGTGATCGTGTGGTTAGAGCATGATTATTGAATAGTTAGGTCAACCATATACATTTTGCCATATAACTTGGTAATTAAGGGGACTGCCTCAATCATATTTATACTGATTATTCTACACATTGTATATTACCATTAGAATACCTCAAAGTTGATGTGATGGGCTTAGGAAAAAGATTGTGCACTTTTCCTGATGCGAGTTCCTATCAACCATATATACATTTTGCCATATAACTTCGTAATTTACTGGACTGCCGCAATCATACTCATACTGATTATTCTACACATTGTATATTACCATTAGAATACCTCAAAGTTGATGTGATGGGCTTAAGAAAAAGATTGTGCACTTTTCCTGATGCGAGTTCCTATCAACCATATACATTTTGCCATATAACTTCGTAATTTACTGGACTGCCGCATTCATACTCATACTGATTATTCTACACATTGTATATTACCATTAGAATACCTCAAAGTTGATGTGATGGGCTTAGGAAAAAGATTGTGCACTTTTCCTGATGCGAGTTCCTATCAACCATATACATTTTGCCATATAACTTCGTAATTTACTGGACTGCCGCATTCATACTCATACTGATTATTCTACACATTGTATATTACCATTAGAATACCTCAAAGTTGATGTGATGGGCTTAGGAAAAAGATTGTGCACTTTTCCTGATGCGAGTTCCTATCAACCATATATACATTTTGCCATATAACTTCGTAATTTACTGGACTGCCGCAATCATACTCATACTGATTATTCTACACATTGTATATTACCATTAGAATACCTCAAAGTTGATGTGATGGGCTTAAGAAAAAGATTGTGCACTTTTCCTGATGCGAGTTCCTATCAACCATACACATTTTGCCATATAACTTCGTAATTTACTGGACTGCCGCAATCATACTCATACTGATTATTCTACACATTGTACATTACCATTATAATACCTCAAAGTTGATGTGATGGGCTCAGGAAAAAGATTGTGCACTTTTCCTGATGCGAGTTCCTATCAACCATATACATTTTGCCATAAAACTTCGTGATTTACTGGACTGCCGCATTCATACTCATACTGATTATTCTACACATTGTATATTACCATTAGAATACCTCAAAGTTGATGTGATGGGCTTAGGAAAAAGATTGTGCACTTTTCCTGATGCAAGTTCCTATCAACCATATACATTTTGCCATATAACTTCGTGATTTACTGGACTGCCGCATTCATACTCATACTGATTATTCTACACATTGTATATTACCATTAGAATACCTCAAAGTTGATGTGATGGGCTTAGGAAAAAGATTGTGCACTTTTCCTGATGCGAGTTCCTATCAACCATATACATTTTGCCATATAACTTCGTAATTTACTGGACTGCCGCATTCATACTCATACTTATTATTCTACACATTGTATATTACCATTAGAATACCTCAAAGTTGATGTGATGGGCTTAGGAAAAAGATTTTGCACTTTTCCTTTTGCGAGTTCCTATCAACCATATACATTTTGCCATATAACTTCGTAATTTACTGGACTGCCGCATGCATACTCATACTGATTATTCTACACATCGTATATTACCATTATAATACCTCAAAGTTGATGTGATGGGCTTAGGAAAAAGATTGTGCACTTTTCCTGATGCGAGTTCCTATCAACCATATACATTTTGCCATATAACTTCGTAATTTACTGGACTGCCGCAATCATACTCATACTGATTATTCTACACATTGTATATTACCATTATAATACCTCAAAGTTGATGTGATGGGCTCAGGAAAAAGATTGTGCACTTTTCCTGATGCGAGTTCCTATCAACCATATACATTTTGCCATAAAATTTCGTGATTTACTGGACTGCCGCATTCATACTCATACTGATTATTCTACACATTGTATATTACCATTATAATACCTCAAAGTTGATGTGATGGGCTCAGGAAAAAGATTGTGCACTTTTCCTGATGCGAGTTCCTATCAACCATATACATTTTGCCATAAAACTTCGTGATTTACTGGACTGCCGCATTCATACTCATACTGATTATTCTACACATTGTATATTACCATTAGAATACCTCAAAGTTGATGTGATGGGCTTAAGAAAAAGATTGTGCACTTTTCCTGACGCAAATTCCTATCAACCATATAGATTTTGCCTTATAGCTTCGTAATTCACTAGACTGCCTCAATCATATTTATACTGAGTATTCTACACATTGTATATTCCCATTAGAATACCTCAAAATTGATGTGATGGGCTTAGGGTCAACATTGTGCACTTTTTCCTGATGCAAGTTCCTATCAACCATATACATTTTGCCATATAACTTCGTAATTTAGGGGACTGCCTCAATCATATTCATACTGAGTATTCTACACATTCTATATTACCATTATAATAGCTTAAAGGTGGTGTGATGGGCTTAGGAAAAAGATTATACACTTTTATATGTTCGGAGTTTTAATTGATCACGTTATGATAAGCCATAGCTACGTATAATGTACAGTACGGTTTCAAATGTGCCTTTTAAAATACGCCAATTAATTAGTTTTAACGTGTATACACGTTTTATCAAGGTATAATTGACATTATATAAATGTAAAAACATCATTTCGCACCGTATTGTCATTGAATTGCGTTTCCGACATCCCTGAAAAACACGTTTGTTGCGCCCGCAGGCGTACCAACCCACATCTATTACAAACCGAAAAAGCGCCGATGAAAAGAGCCGCTAACTTCACGACGGTGCCGACAGCCATACAATAACGAAAGTCGAAACGATACGATAGTGATAAACTTAGTACGAGTACGATATTCCACCTTCAACAGATCGCTCAATCGATTACGTCAACAACTTTTTTTCTGACAGCTGACGTCATCGAATCCTCTTCTGTACCTCCCTTGAGTAAATCCCCGCTTTGTACGAGCGTTTGTTTGCGGGATCACATTCACATAGCTATTTTGGAGGGGATTGCTGGTGAATCCTGGGGGTTTTGCGGATTTTATAAGCTTTCCAACCATATGCTACACTATTGAGGTTTAGATATTTTTTTGTTTGTTTTAGTGGTTTGAATACCAGAAAACAGGGAACTTTTTTACTGTTTTTACTGTTCAAGCTGAAACAAAAATAAAACTTTTGCTTAATACATGCCGACTTTCTATGTTTTAAATGTTAAAGACACCATGCTTTGTAGTCTTCAAACCATTAAAGCGTACATAAGCAGACATAAACCTCAATAGTGTAGCATATCGTTGGAAAGCTTATAAAATGGCGCAGTTTTTAACATATTCCGACACTTTCTTGTATACAGGGTGTGAAAAATGCAATAGACCATTGTTTTTTAAGTTTTTATCAAATATCTTAATTTTTATCTTTGAATCTATTTACAATGGAGTTTTTAAAACTGATCCTCCGTCATTTTCCATTATTCTTGTTCAAAATTTAATGTAGAACACGAAAATGATATTATCTACTCAAATCCATATACAGGTAATTGAGAAATCGCTGTATTAAGTTTAAAAGCATGGTTATTTTTGAAAAACATAAAATAATTTTTTGGGACGCTAATTTTGAGACTTGGAACATTTGATATGCATCATCACACTTCATTTACTTTGTACTTACACCAAAAAAATTTTGTCACACTAAGTACAAATCACCCTGTAGATTACTGCAAAGCTGATACCAGTGATAGTTAGAATTAAGTGTTGATAATAAACAACAAATACTGTAAAGTAAAAAGGTAAAGAAATAATAATTTTACAACATAGTCAATTATCAACATAAAACTTTATTTTATATTATTTTCACAGTATTAAATTTTCTTTACTTAATATACATATAAAATCTTTTGCCATTAATTTTGGGATTAAGGTTTTTGCGCCTAAAAAAATATCTTTGGAAAATTAAATTAAATAATACTCCATTATAATATGACCAAGTGAGTTTGCTCTTATACTGAAAGCTTGCTCAAAAAAGACTAGATAAAATTACAAGTTAATAACAAGAAACTTTTTTACAGTTTTAAGGTATCCATTAGTTTATTATTAAACAAAGATTCAACTAATGTCAAATAATAGTTGTGAAAAAAAATCAATGTGAAATCCAGAAATGTTTCAAAGGAAACCAACTTATCTAATTGAACAAACCAATTCATCTAATAATTGAAACCGAAAACCTGTTTAGAAAATTTAATTGCATGTAAATTATTCATTATCACAAAAATATGTGTTCACTAAAAGCTTAAATAAAATAACAGTGCTGTTTAACACATATTTACAATATTCTTTATAACAAATTAACGTTTCCAGCTACGAAAGCGTAAAAACAGTAATTTGAACAGATTTGGTCTAACAAGTTAAACAGGTATTAAATCTATAACACAACAAATCTAAAGTATGTAGATATAAAAAAACCAACAATAGATGGCTACTTTCTACCAATACTTTAGTGCAACTTGAAAGTGTACACAATAACTAATTTATACTATTTACAGTTACTTGTTACCCTGACTATTTTTGTACAATACAAACAAAAAAACACACAACTAGTTGTTGAAGAAACACAGTTTTTTAGTATGAAATTAAAAATAACACCAATTGTATAAATCATTATTAAATACTAGATGAGACACAGTCAGACTGTGCACCATACAACTTACAGGTCGACCAACAGTGAGAATTAACATCCGGAATCCAAAATTTTAACGAGACCTTCCCTGGAGGACCAAAACCGTCTCAGGGATCTGGTCAGAAATCGTTGGGGGACCTGGTCCGAAATCAAAGAGAACCGCTTCTGTGAAGGAGTGGGTGATTGTGGGAGAGCCCCTCACGTAGACAAAAATTATAAAATAAATTTTATAATTATAAAATTTAAACTGCCATAACCTAACCTAACTTGCTGATAATTTAAAAGAGATATGAGATAAAAATCGAATGAAGGTTTACTAATAACTAAAAATAATTCTGTTCATAAAATAAAATGATAAATGCCTCAAATTCTTACAAAAGATGTAGAGTTAAGAAGTAGGCCTAATTGCATGCTAAGCAAAATCTTAGACAAAAAAGTTAGTGTGACTGGTGGGATTCGAACCCGATACCTCATGCTTACTAGTCAAGTAGTAAGCTACCCATTAGACCATGAACACCGTTGATTTCACTCGGTATCGTTTGTACAGTTCGGGCGTTCCGTTCCAGGGAAGGTTTCGTAAATTTTAGACCAGGAAGCATTAAGGACAGAAACCTAATTTCAGTCCTCATAATTTATTTGAAAAATTTAATTAGAAAAGTCAAAATCAAAATCATACCGGTAATTAGGATTGGAATGTGACACTAATTGTAACATATATTATAACCCCATTCAAAATCAAAATCAAGATAATCTTGGAGTAACAACTTTACATACCCTCCCCCTCCTCACCCTGTTGTAAATGGACTTAAATTATGTAGAATGATAAAGAGAAAGGTGTTTTAGGTACAAAGTTTTACTCAATACAAAACAACAACATAGCTTTCCACAAAACACATCTGGTATCCATGACAACTAACTTACAGAACACATGTGATACCAAAATTAACTATTCACACAAATCATATTTCAAAACACCCCTTTCTGAAACACAATTTCTGTCGATTGCATGTTTTTAATTTGAGTTTTTCTTTTGATTGTTTTTTGTCCTATATTCTCAAAAACTGTCAATGAATACAAGTGGAACAAAAGTGTATTGAACTTAAAAGGAAATTTTCATTAAAGAGTAGCTTAAGAAATAGAATAAAAACATGATTTAGTGTTAACACAAAAAATAACAAATACTTTTAAGAATGCAAGATTCCTGAATAAAATAAAACAGAATTTTAAGCATTGAAATTCTACAATGCAAATACATTTTTCGATGGTGATTTTTTTAAAGTTAAGTAAAAAAGTTATTTTGCAATTGGGTAGAAATTTAAATTAAAGTACATAATGAGCAACAGCTGTGTAATGGTTTGAAAATTGTCTGGGTAGCCGAGTGGTTATAGTGCTCGCTTTCAAATCTTCAGGTTCTGAAAGAGATTGTTTCCAAACCCAGATGCCTTTTTTTGTCATTGGGCTATGAATTAATGATGCTATCCAACAAACAGGTCAACGTTAGATCGTAACAAGACCAAGGTTTAGACCGTTCCGAAAACAAAACCTAAATTAAAAAAATGCCATTGGCGTAGACAACACAATGTTTAGTGTAAGAGTAAATCTAATAAATAAATAAATAATTAATGTGAAGATGTGCAAGCGACTCGAGCCAAGCCTATAAACTTGTGTGATCAGCAAGCACCAAGATAGGAAATCAATCCAAGGCAAGCTTTTACTATACGATGGCAAAAAGTGTCTGCAGCAATGGAATAATCTAAAATTATGTTGTAACAATTGACGTCAAGTTGTTGAAGATTCAAAATGTATTTTAAAAATAAGGATTATGACAAATCAACTTATTAAATAACATCAAGCAATATTGAACATATACAAAGTTTAACTCCAAAAAGTTTAAGTTTTGAGTTTTTTTTTCAAAAGCTTGACTCGAGCTCAGCTTAATTAGAAATCTGGCTAGCACACCCCTAGATTAATTAAATTAAAGATACAATAAAGATACAAGGAAATACAATCAAACATTTAAAACGTTGTCTGTCTTTACATTCTGAATGTTAAAAGTAAAAGATAACTTGTTCTATATGTTGCAAACCTGTGTATACAGAATCTTCAATTAAAAATATATTTTTTAAGGATTGTTGGGGACCTTACCAAGCAATTAGTTGTCAGGGATACTTGACGTGTAAACCACCCTCCTTTCAGTTTGCTGATGATACAAGGATGTTAAACAAGGTACCTAATGTTGCATTCCTGTAGAACACAGTAGATTGTCATGTTTATAGATTTGAATGCTTTCAGAGACTTGTGGAATAAAAGCTTTTGTTGAACATTGACAACAGTACAGTAGAAACTAGAAAGTCAATAATTCGGATGTAAAAACTCTAAATCGTCAATTAACAGGATTTATCTCTAGCAAGAAATACAATTTTGAACTGTCTGCTGCAAAAAAATGAACCAATACCAATACCATCGTTGAAAAATCAACAAACAATTTGTTTAGCTCAAATGTCTAGTGTCTCATGTTTTTACTGTAGCCTACACATGTTCCTTTGAATTGAATAAGATACATTGCTTAAACATAAAATTGCTAATAATCTTAAAACAAAGTTTTGATCTCTAATAGTGCATGCTGGCCCTTTTTTTAACACGTACACTACACTACTGCAATAGTACTCATTTTTCATTCATATGGACCAGTGACACATATGACAGCTGGTCACATTAAAATAGACTGACGTCGCATATTTGATTCAGTGTCCAATGTTATTAAAAGCTTATATCTTCATAACGGTCTATTTGAAGGTCCTGAATTTTCTGCAGTGGTCTACAGGGATGTCGGTCACATATATGTGTCACTTGGTCTCAGATATGATTATTAGTGACGTCCTATGATAGTTGGCAAAACTGATTTTTTCTTTGCTGTTATCACTGACCCGCGGTCTGCGTGTACTGTTAATGAAGTGAAAATTGTGTACGCTGAAACATGGATTTTTTTTAGTTGTGGGAATCAGAACTTAATTTTTTTATTGATTTAATTTTTTTTTATGTCATGTTATTGCTGAACACAATATGCCAATTTTAAAGCGAAATAAAGCAAAAAAAGCGTGTAACCCTCCTCCTCCAGCCATTAAAATCTAATTTATCTCTATGTGTAATATTAAAATGTATAATTCGTGCCATGGCAATGACTGCAGCGTCGCATATATGTGGTGATCGGTAGCCAACGTGTTAAGGTAATTTTGATAATCAGGATAATTTGACAATTCGGATGGGGTCTGGTCCCAATTAATCCGGATTAATTGGGTGTAATTAAGTGTGATTAACCTTAACTCAATTATATTTACAAAAATAATCCGGATTATTAACATTTTACTGTATATTAATTTGCTTCTGTATGAACATTATTTGTAATGCATACACTGTATTGACATGACACATATTCATAGCTGAACTTCTGCTAATGTATTGCAAATGTTTGTTAGGATTAAATTTAATTGAATTAGAATTTGTGAATAGTTCATTATTTTCTCTCTCTTTCCTTAACAAAATATCGTTTCACTGTACATTATGCAGTATACATGCTACAGTGGCAAGCATAGTGACGTTCACATGTAGAACATGTGAGCAAACAAATGCCAGATACATCTTACCCATCTGTAGTCTATGTGGACGGGCAAGTGCAAGGTTAAAAGAGGCCGCCAACCTCTTTAAAAAAAAAAAAAAAAATTACCACAAAGATCAGCATAAAATATCTTGTATATAAGACAAATATATATTCTTTGGTAAAAATGTAAATTTTGCGATTAAAAAATTTAGGGATACATTTTAAAATTCCATCAAGTTTTTTACTCACTCTTAACAAAAAAACTTAACATAGGTCAGCATAGAAATACCTCGTGTTTCAGACAGTTTTTTAATTCCTGGGTAAGAAATTAAAAATGCTTACAGATATGAAAATCAGGGTTTAGTTGCAAACTACTTAAACTGTCCCACAGCAAAAATTAAAAACATTGTTTTCAAACCAGATTCTGTAAGTACCTTGAAGTCTTAAAGAAAAGTTAACCTACATGTAGGCCTAAGGATTAAAGAGCATAAATAGTAAAAATTGTACAGTAAAAACTACGGATAACATAAGATGACTGCCAACCTAACAAAGTAAAGTAAATGATGAATGTAAATAATTTGACGAATTATAAGTAATTTAATCCTGTGAATAAGGTTGCTATTAGGTTTGACTGCAAGATGAAACTAGTTTGGAAATTCCGTCACCAATGCTTAACTCTGGTGTTGATAATCTAATGTAACATCACTTAAATTGTTTTTTGTCAGGTTTCATACTCTGACCACGAATACACAACAACTGGTAACTTATCTATTTAAAAACTTGTTTACGATTACTCAATTGTGCATTTTGAGAGCACAGTTCTTAACAGGGCAACAAGTAAGATATACACTTATATACAGAGTGACACACCGACTAAGACTATTATATACATTTGTAGCTAACAGGTTTTCCCTATGAACAGAATTTGGTGACTATAAAATTACAACACGTGTAGTCATTTTGATGAATTAGAAATATAAAATATTTTCTCAATTCATAGGTAAAAACCGATATAAAAATACTCCATTTACATCTAAATAGGAGACAAGATTGGTCTTTTTATAGTGTTGGGTTGTTAAAACTTGTCCCTCTAGTGATCTCTATTTCCTCGTAAGAACCTTTCTGGTCCAGTTCTAGAACTTGGAACTTCTTCAGGACTAAGAGGGAGTAGAACTTCTGTGCAACCTAAAAAAAAACAAATATCAACTACTTTACAAGACAGTTCAAAAATAAATATTTGTTAATTCAGCATGACAATGTTTTGACGTTCCTACTTATTTGAAGAAACGTCCCATATTTTTGGAATAAATTTAAGAAATCAATAACAACCTGCTTCCCCGACCACATAAAAGTTCAGTTCTGGTTGCCATTTCGTGCTTGGGTCCTCATAAACCTACACTTAATCAATTTTTGAGGACGTGTGTGAAAGAGAAAGAACATTATTTAAAAATGCTTAACCACGAGAAGAGGCGTTAGTGGACTCGGCCTTGGATACAAAAAAAAGGAAGAGTTAGGAACTTCTGCAAGCTGGTCGCAAAAATTAAAAGAAGAGGAATCAGAAACATATAAAAATGTTTTACGAATGTCACAACATACATTCCAAGAATTGCTAGAACGAGTTAAACATCTAATTTAAAAAAAATGTAGACAAGAGCTTTCGGGTAAAACCAAGTTGGAAAATATCTTTGGTTGCCGCTGGCATGCTTCTAGAGGTGGTCAGACTATGCTGCTCGCTGGCGTCAGCGAGTGTGAGTGGTAACGTGACATCTAGTCGCCGCTACTTCAGCAGCTGCTGACAAATGCTCACTGGCTGGCAGTGTCAGCTGCGAATTTTGTGGTCACATTAAACTGACAGTAGCGGCTTCTTTCAGTTCGCCGCTGATGCCTGCCTAGTGTGACCCGTGCTTTAGACAAACATGGGTGAATGGTGGGAGTAGCTATATTTTATGGGGAAAATCACAAAAGCTGCAATGACTTTTGAACTGTAATTTGTACAGCTATGTGGATTGCACCATTCTGTTAAGAGTTAAAAGGGCCATAATATAATAAATTTCAATCAGAATTATTCAAGCAGTTTTTGTAAAAATCTAAATTTCTGTTTTTTATGGGTTTTAATAGGAAAATAAATTTAAAGAAACCTGGAGATACCATGGATTTAATCATACGAAGCACCATTTAAAGCCAAAATAACAAAGAATTAAATAAACCTGGAGATACCATGGATTCAACCATACTGTAGCTCTGTACAAATCCACACACAGACATCACTTCAAAAACACAGACATAGCTTTTTTTGGGTTCGGGGTCCCCCAAATCAAATATTTACACCCAAAACTCACTGACATAAAAATACCTTCTTCATATAAGTATAGGGGGAGAAAGTAAAAATTAAATCCTGCTCAAACTTACCTGTTTCTTGTTGTTGCGGCCGACCAAGTCTGAGAAGACAAGTTTTTCATCGTTCATCAACTTTGCTTTCACAACTGTGTACATATGAGCAGCTCTTTTGTTGAGGACTCGTTCTTCAAATTGTTCATATGTCTCGTCTGTAGCCTGCTCTTCAGGCTGAAATATCAAAGACTTGTCAAGCAATATGCATTAACCACTGGTAATAGTGAATTGACTACAATTTGTGATTAAAAATAGACAGGTATTTATAATCGCGGGTTAGGACCCATTTTCATAAAAATCCGAATTTATGATTTGTTAGTTGAGCTTGAGTTTTTTAGTACTTTTCCTTCATGTGGCATTATAATATGTGTAGCCTATTATGGCTGTATTGATATAATTAAATTCCGTGAGCACTATCTTTTTACTTGGCAGGAAAACGCGGTTAGAGAACAAACGGCAACTATCCAAAATAAGTTTTGCGGACCTATTAAAAAACCAAGTATGATTGTCATTTTCCAGGTTGGCTGGACATTCTGTAAGTTCATACTTTTTGTTTTGTTTCTTGACTACTCACAGGTCCAACGGAGACAGGATTGTCGTAGTCGTCGTTCCATGGTGTGGCTTGCCCCTTCTCCGATACAGCTCCTGGCGTGGTGGCTGGCGGATGTTGTTCATCGTAGCCCATGTTGGCCATAAGCGGTGCCTCCTAAATAGACAATAGACTTGTTATAAAGTCAGAAGTTACCCAGTTCTTTGTTTACTGCTGCGGATAGATTTATATCGTGAAATATTATATCAGTTACTACTTACTAGTAGTTTGGTTGTGTTGCTAGCCTAGTGGTAAGCGTCTCGGACTTAGGTGCAGGAGGGACAGGTTCAATCCCCGGCACATCCACTTAACATTTAATCTCTCGTAACTTCTCTTGTAAAATGCCACTGGCGTGAAAAAAAAACAAAAAAAAAAAAAAAAAAAACACATTGCTAGGTTTCTAATCCAATTGTTAGAAGTAGGGGTGTGCGATGCATCGAAAATGCATCGAAATTTCGATTCGATTCGATTCGATGCATCGAATCGCGATTCGATTCAGCATGCATCGAAATCACGATGCATCGATTTGGCCTCGATGCATCGAAAAAGACCGATGCATCGGTTAACTCCCGATGCAACGATTACGTTTTGATGCATATTAAAAACTAATTTAGGACTCCAAAATGAGTTTTAGATAGGGAAGTGTCAATTATCGCTACCACCGATACTCGGACATTTTCCGATACTAGGAATATCGGTATCAAGAATCGATTGCCAAACATCGATTTCGCCCGATTCCGCCGATACCGACAGCCGACAGGGATGGATAGATATTTTATTTTAACATTTATTTATTTGATATCTATTAGTTTTGTAATCACGCTAACAACTTTAGTAACCAACTTAGCACACTATTTAGTTTAAAACAGCTAAAGTTTATTTTCAGCTGTTCTCTCTGCAGGCAGATGATATTGCACAACACAATACAATCTACATTTCAAGATGTCAGACAGTCAGAATTCAGTCTCAGACAACCGGCGCGCGAGTGTCCTCAACACGAAATTATACTAAAAAATGTCTGTATCAATAAGTCAGACCTTTAAATGTATTATTTTTATTTTTAGAACAAAATAAATAACCTAAACTTGTCTAAATGTTCAGTTTCATCCCTGCATTACGCATCATTAGAAAAATTCTATTCAATTACAACATCGAAGTCAGAGGGTTAGGCTTGCACTTGCCTATTGCACCAAAAAGTAGATCCATATTATATCTGTACTATCTACCTAGTTTAAGAGTTTAAGTGAAGTTTTAAGTGCTACTATAACATAAGTTTTGATTGAAAAACACCATACGCATAGTCCATGTCGATTTTGTAATATTATAATGAATGGTAAATGTTGACCATCTAAGATAAATCAAAGTATGTAACAAGAGTTCTCATTGGTCGAGAGGCCACGCTGCACTGTCATGTCAGCCAATCGACGTTCGTGTTTCAATGGAGCAAGTGACGATTGCTAAGATACATTGATAAATATCAAGAACCGTTATGTAGGACGTGTTTGTTTGTAAAGAGTATAAAATTAGGTTAAAGTAAAACGGTGTGATTTTCTTTTGTCTTACAAAGACCTAGATTTGACAATAAGGTTATAAACGAGTATTGTGGCGTCTTTGTTCCTTGTTTGTTTACTTTTTAAGATTCCCTATCAAACGCCCCTATCTGCTATCTCTCTCTCTCCCCCCCCCCCCTCTCTCTCTAACGATGTGATGTACTGATTAAACAGATTGTGGTTGACGACTTTTCTACTTAAGATTCCCTGTGGTTATTTTAGTTCTATCAATCCCATAACCTTTCTATCGTTTATCAAAATAATTAATTAATCTGTTTTGTATTTTATTTACTTTAAACCAACCCCTATTTACCATCTGTATTTTATAGAATAAAATGTTTGTTTATAAAGTTTGACTGGCCACACAATTTTGTACCTATTTTATTTTGTATAAAGTAACAGATACTTTGATGATTATATATACAGTATATATATATATATATCAATAAGTGCTGCGTGCTGTAATGAATGCTTTTTATTATCAAAATAAGTAATCAATTATAAATTTTTGATAATACATGGGTCATTGAATACCATAATGTCATGTAGTTTCCTATTTGTAACTTGCAAATAATAATAATTGATAGTTAATTCTGGAAAATGAAAAATAGTGAACGCATTTATAAACCTGTTGTCAAAACAGCAAAGCAGGTGTAAGGGTTTATTGTTTCAGAGGCTAGGGTGTTTCAAGGACAAAGTGTTGGGCCTCCCAGCTTAGGGGGGGGAGGGGTGGTGGTTAGAGGGGGAGGAAACTGGTTTTGGCTATTTATTGATTAGTTCACCGACCCTTCTAGACAACAAAATTGAGTGACAGTGACAGTGTTAAATCACCGTGTTCTGTATTTAATTTGTTGTTTACTTTGTGTGTTATTCTATTAATTTTAGTGTTTTGTTCTATTTCCTCCTGGTCCCTTGCAAATTGTATTATCAATGCTAAATAATTGTGGTCAATTCAAATTATATTTTTGATTATTCAAATCTCCTACACAAAAAGACAAAAGTCAAACCAGGCAAGGAAAAAACCTGCTATTGTAATCCCCGTACCCAGCCATTTGGGAAGTGGTGAAAGTCTAGTCTAAATATAGCTCAAAGGTCTCACCCTTCCCTTCTCCCCCCTTCCACCCCCCTACTCAATGTTACTATTCCGCTCATTTCGAGGCCATTGCACAACGCCTGCCTCCCTTCTATTGTTTTGCCTTTATAGTGTTTCTATTCTGACTTTTATAAACATAAATTTATTGCTTACGTAACAGTTCAGTAGTGAAATTTTCTATTGTGAAACAGTAGGCCTACTTTAAAACAAAATCACTACCGGTCATGTCATTCTATTCTGTGTCAAGTCAGTATACCATTGCCATTGCCAGTCAGTCGCCGGCGACTGCTTTGAGTTGACCTATTCTGTCATGATAGCTATAAAAATAGGTTAGGACAACTACCTCTTGCTTATTTCTATATTTGTATGACTGTAGAATCTACAGTAATACAAATTATCCATCATTTTATGTAAACACAAGTTACATTTCAACAAATATTGATCTTTTACAATTTTATACCAAACTAGCGAGTTCAAAGATAAGCTCGAGTTTCGAGGCCGTACTTTACTCGAACTCAAAATCTCGAATACTCGCCCATTTTGTGTTAATAGTATAAATAAAATTGGATCCATTAAAACCGGATCCAGCCCAAGATCCGATTTTTTGTGGATACGATCGGGCGTCGGTTCTAGCTCAGATCCGGCGGATCCGGTAGTCCGATATCCGGATCCGACCATCACTAAAATAGACAGTAAAGGGTTATGTGATTATCAACTTTTTTTGTTCGTGCTGATTTAAGAATGAACCAGAAGTATTGAAAGCCAACAAATATAAATGTGAAAACTAAGTAACAATACTACCTACGTCATAAAATAAACTCTTATTTTATTTAATACAGGTCAATAATAATAAACTTAACGATTGCTTTATTGATATATAGGCTTATTCTAATTGTTAGTGAAGGGTGAATTTCCTTAGGCCAACCATAAAATTAGCAGTGTCCATTAATGAGGTTAGGTCAGCAACTATCCTCTTGTTCATAATTTTATTTAGTAAATTTTTTACTTTTTTTAAGGTAAAGGATCCATTACAGAAACACATGTTGTATTTAATTTTTGAAGAAAATCATGCCGTGCTGCATCGAATCGAATCGCATCGATTCGAATCGAAATTCTTTGAATCGCATCGATGCATCGAATCGAAAAAAATATGCTGCATCGCACACCCCTAGTTAGAAGGAAAGAAAAGAAACCAGGAACATGACAAGACTAGTAGCCTACATAAACTGGTACCAAAATAGAGTAAAAAGCCTCATCTTCAGCCTTATGTTTTCTGGTCAATGACTTCATATCCAGTGGCGTAGTGTCAAAGTTGGGGGCCTGGGGTGGCTTAGATGTGGAGGGAGCCTTTTTTACATACATACGTAAAATAATAAATACCATAGTAAACTGTTTATTTAATTTTTTGTTTAACATTATTTTAAACAGGGTACTAGCATTATTTATTAAAAAAGTAACCCATACAGTACCCCATAAAGTGCACAGAAAAAAATATCCATCTATACTATTATAAAATTGAGGTGGTGTCTGTTTGTCTGTCACGACTAAATTACTAAACCGATACAGCCAAAATTAAACACACCAATAGTCCACATATCTAGGAATGTCATAGGCCTATTCACTTCCCTGAGTTCTTCTCGGGCTACGCCCCTTGGATATCCAGAGTTTTGAGGTGAGGTTTTCAAAAGTTAATTGGTCTCCATGGGAGCATGAGAAAATTCACAACCTTTGTTTACCTTCGTGTTGACATTTCAATGCAATGCTTATTTTATTTTACAATTTCAGACAGCTAATCCAAACAAATTGAATAAAATAATTTACACAACAGAACTATGTAGTAGCATGGATAAAACATAGTCCCTTAGTAGTCCCATCCTTATGGAACAGCTGAAGCCAATTTTATTGTTAGTTCTGTCCGGTTTTCTGTAGATGTTGTGTTTTGTTTACAATTTGTTTCTATTATTTTAGGGTTAGTTTCTCATTATTTGTGTCACACTGTTTGGTTATATAGCTAGTGGACAAGTTATTGTTTATGATTAGATAGTTTTATTTGGCTAAGCAAGGTTTTAAATTATTGAAATAACAATAAGTTTATTGTTATTTCAGAAAACCTCGCTTAGCCAAATAAAACTATCTAATCATGCACAATAACTTGTCCACTAGCTATACAGTAGAACCTCTTTAATCCGAACCCCTGTAATCCGAACGCCTCAATGCTGTACTCTATACACAGTACAGTAGTTCTTTATTGTATACTGAATTTATTGATATACGCATTGTAATTATTTCAATTGTAATGTACAGTACTGTTTATTCCCTATGTTTACTACTGTATTAAATAAACAATGTATTTTACTTTATAAAGCATTTTTCACTTTTCCCTAGCTATTGTTATGTAAAAACAACAATATGTTCTGTAATCCGAACTATTCAATCATACGAACTATTCAATCATCCGAACTACCCCCGGTCCCAATTAGTTCGGTAAAGAGGTTCTACTAACCACACAGTGAGACACAAATAATGAGAAACTAACCCTAAAATAATATACCTAACCAAATTGTAAACAAAACACGACATCTACAGAAAACCGGACAGAACTAACAATAAAATTGGCTTCAGCTGTTCCATAAGGATGGGAAATCTACTAAGGGACTATGTTTTATCTATGGTAGTAGGTTTATTATTTGTGTCATTGATTAAGGAAAATTATGTTATATATTTAAATGTTAACAGTAGGAAAATTACAATGTAGTCATATTTTTTTGTTCAGATTTGGTAGATCTTTGTTTATAAATTGGAACTACTTAACAAATGTTTGGTTAAGGCAGTATAGTACTTCTTCCCGTTGTGAAGCACGGGCCCATTTCCCAGGTCATATTTTCACTAAATATCTCCTTGAAAATGTAATTTATATATATATATAAATGTGCTTTTATTGTATTTTGTATCACTTAAATGAGCTTATAGGTTCATGTAGGCTACTTCGACTATTTTAAATGTTATGTATTTTTTTTATTAATGATGCAACATTTTGTTTTTATGAGTTGGAGATTTGTAATGCACTCCAAGAAGTAACGAATCACGTTTTTTACTGTCACTCCTTTTAAGCGGGGTAAGTGTACGCCCCAAATCACATAGTACAACTTTGACCACAGATAAAAAATACCCATAGGTGCTATCAAAATCAAATTTGCTGTGCTTATTCTTTGGAATGTTTTGTACGCTATATGTGGTTTTTTAATAAACTGACAATGATAATGTGTATAACTAGTGCTAGAATAGAAACAAAAACTTAACAAAGGAGTTTAAACTCAACACTTACTTCCGGACGGTACAAAATATCCTTCTCTTCTTTTTATAATTTCCTTTTCAATTTCAAATTTTCATAATTATAAACCTATTATAGTAACTATCCAGTAACAATTATTTGAGAAAGGCTTTTGAATTAAAATCTAACTTTAGGGCAATTTTTTCAAGTGCAAATTAATTAAGTTAATTTTTTAAGTTTTATCACGATATTACTTAAATAGCCTCAGTTGTAGTCAATACAAAAACAATAGTATGCCAATGGATTTAGACACACAGATCAAAAAAGAAAAATACAGGAAGCACAAACAAACATACAGCGTTTACAAAAACTGAATGAAAAAATACATACGGGTAAAGTATATTCCGTGTGTGAGTAATGATAACGTCTTAAACCATCTCAAAGTTCATAAATAAGGGTTATTAAAAAAATGGCATATACAAAAAGGGGGAAAATACAAACAACTGATTCCAAGCAAAACTAACATTGGAGGAAATGTAAAATGGGATGGCTAACTTTTATCAACATTCAGGAATCGTACTTACAAAAAACGTGACATCACAGTAGAGAAGAAACACAGGTCTAATGAGATAACAACAAAAATTGAAAAAAAATAGGCCTAATGTTTTTTTCAAGAAGTGAGCATGAAATTGGTAAAGTTTTAATTTATGAACTGGAAAGTCTTAAGCGCTTAGGTGGTAAGCACATCAAGATTGATAAATATAGTTTTGATGGTTGTGACATGGATGAAATCAATAAACGTTATTACAATAACAATAACAAATCAAGTATGCAATCAAATCAAAATCACTTATTCAAATTTTTCTTTTACCCTAACTCGCTTGTTTAGATGTTCTCTATAACAAAGGACATTAATTTAATGTTTTGTAGAAAATTAATTTAAATAAATACCACTTGATAATTTTAATTTATGTATCTTGGTCACAATATACTAGGTATGAAATAACATATATCAAAACATTTAATATGAAATTAGGTGCATTTCAATTTTTTTTCAAATAGGCCTAGTAATAACAACACACTTAAATAAAACCATTTAACTCTGTAAGTGAACCTGAACCACTAAGCACTATGGGTTATTCAACCCAGCAAATTTTGTTTTGTTGTGAAGTATAAATTTCAAAAAGTCTGCTCGCATGATCAACCATTTTCAGCTCCCTAGTTGGCATGAATTCGCTTTTGAGTTGAACATTAAATATATAGTCAGCAAAATGCCTAAGACTTTAAATCCACAGTTTTAGTGGTTTCAAATGTTACCCTAATCATCAAGTACAAACCTGGTCGTAGCCCATGTTCTCCATGAACGGTGTCTGGGGAGCATCTGTGACAGGTGGGTCAGGGTGGGGGTTTACAGAGGGGTTTAGACTCTGTTCCAGCAGCGAACTCACCTGCCGAAAAACAATCAATTACCAAGGGTCTGCAGGTCAGTAAATGACAGAACATAACAATTTGCCTGACATTTTTGAAGATGGTGTCATTATGTCTCTGTGACCGTCGAAAATGTTAACAACTTTTTTGGCTGTGATTACAATAAATTATGACAATCAATCTATTATTTTCTTTCTTGAGAATGCTGTGTTCAATTCATGCCCTTGTGTTAAATAGAATAATGAACAAGAATGAGGAGTAACTCCCACAGGGTGTCCAGCGTCCCATCAAATAAAATTCAAGGACAATTCTAGGTTCAAAATTCAAAATTTAAAGAAGAAAACTTGTGGTTCAAAATAAGCTTAACTTTCTTCTTTTTACACCTAAATACCCTTCGGCGAATTACGTGATAATTTGATGATAATTAAATAATTGAATTCCCGCGATCGGGCAACATCCTTGATGAGTTCCCGCAACCGCAGCAACATCCATGAGTATTTCATGCGATAATGTCAACATTCGTGATGATTTCCCACGGTCGTATTAACATCTAGTATGGTTAACCGAAATCATGGCAACATCCATGATGAATTCCCACATTTGTGGCAACATCCGTGATGTTTTCCAACAATCACGGCAACATCCACGATGATTTCCTGCAAATGAGGCAAGGTCAGTGATGATTTCCTGCGATCACAATAACATCTGTGATTATTTTTAGGGGTGTGCGAGTACTCGAATCTTCGAGCTTTTCATTATTCGGCTCGGCTCGAGGCATTTTGAAAAAGCTTGAAGTTCGAGCCAAGCTTTTAATACTAAGTCAAATTAAAAAAAAAAACACTTAATTTGGGTTGTAATTGAAAACAATGTTATCACAATTCTACGTTGTTCATGCATTCGAGGTTTGATAAGCACGAACCTCAGCTCAGTCAAGACGCAATGATTATCGATCGTAATTTTGAGGAGATAGGAAAGAGACAAACTACTACCTATCGCTCTGTCTTTCTAAGCCTTGTGTGGGAGGGGAGATTATACCAACAAACGAACAAACTATTTCAGGAATTCTATTTTGGGACGGATGAAAGATACGGAAGAAACAAAAAGTGGTCACGTGTGCAAATGTAGTGGGCGACACAATAAGGCTGTAAACGAGTATCGTCTGCCGTTGTTCCTTGTTTGTTTACTTTTTCAGATTCCTTATCAAACGCCCCTATCTGAAACCCTCTCTCTAACAATGTACTGATTAAACAGATTGTGGTTGACGACTTTTCTACTTATAAGTTCCCTGCGGTTATTTTAGTTCAATCAATCCCATAACCTTTCTAATGTTTATCAAAATAATTAATTAATCTGTTTTGTATTTTATTTCCTTTAAACCAACCCCCCCTATTTACCATCTATATTTTATAGAATAAAATGTTTGTTTATAAAGTTTGACTGGCCACACAATTTTGTACCTACCTATTTTATTTTGTATAAAGTAACAGTTACTTTAATGATTATATAAATATATCAATATGTGGTGCGTGCTGTAATGAATGCTTTTTATTATCAAAATTAGTAATGAATTATTAATTTTTGATAATACATGGATCATTGAATAACATAATGTCAAGTAGTTTCTTATTTTGTAACTTGCAAATAATAATAATTGATAGTTAATTCTGGAAAATGAAAAATAGTGAACGCAGCATTCATAAACCTGTTGTCAAAACATTGTCAAAACCTTCATTGCGATCGCGGTAATGTCCCTTATTAGTGATAGTTTCCTGCAATCGTGATTTTGAACTACGCAAAACAAGGGAAATCGGTAATTTCAGGCAGATTTTTATTCAATTATTCAAACATCATCAAAATTTACGTACAATTTCCATTTCCGGTTTCTACGTTGGCTGGACACCCACAACTTAACTTAGTTCTGATGTGCCATAAAAAAATAAAACCTGACATTTTGAAAACAAATAGGATTAAGTTTAAGACCCGTAAAATTTATAATCTTCTTTACTACAAAATCTACTATCAAGAAAACTTTAGGATAACATACTTTATTATGTTTAACTGGTTAGTATTAAAAACACCGAAAAAGTAGTTACTAAAACTTTTTGTATTTTGGTATTATCCGGAGGCCACCCTTATACAGTGCGCTGCAGTGGTTATGTTAGGTTGGGTTATCGTAAATATGTTTGTAAGACTTTCATTGTTTTGTTATGAATCGAACGATACCAGATGAGTCATACTTTTGCACGCAAAATCTCCTCCAAGTAGGCCAAGGTCAGGTCGTTGACCGCAGCCATAGCCGTCTCTAGTATAAGTCCGCAGCCTTCGATGTGGCATTGTCCCCATCCCCACCCTGGTCCAACTCCGCGTATTGCCGCCAGCGTTAAAACGTGCAACATTTCGCCAAAGCAGTTTTGGCGAAATGTTGCCAATGTGTGTGTGTGTGTTGCTGAAAAGTGGAGCTTATTGACGTTGAAAGCTATGAAAATATAACCAGTTAGTATGAAATGCCGCTTACAATGTTTCAGAGTGTATTACAAAATAATATTTAATACATGTTTATATAAAAGTTTATTTACCACTTAATTCCAACCCAAACGTAAGTCAATTAAAGTATGTTCTTTCCAATTATGTAGTTATTTTTGGTCTCGGGTAAAATAAATCCTTCTAAAATAAGTGGCCTCCGGATAAGTACAAAATTTTGTTCACTAATATTATACTATAGGCCAACATTTACAGTTGGCTGTATCCCTCTGTCCGGTTCCAAAAATCATTAACAAATTACTCTGCCCCATAGAGATGTCTACTTTGGCATGCAGATGTTGATGGTTACACTATGTGAGGACCACTAGTGCCACATCCACGTCCACTTAACTCCCTGACTCACCTGTTCCAGATGTGGAATACTGGTGTCCAATGGGAAGGGAGTTTGAGGGGCAGGAGTGGGGGGAGCGACAGACATCGGAGGTTCAACAGACATAGGTGCCACACTCATGGGTCCCGAGGGTCCTACTGACATAGGACCGGAGGGACTCATGAGGCTGGGCGGACCGACGGACATCGGACCATTAGTCATGACTGATAGAGGTCCATGGTCCATGGGTGGAACTGACATGGGAGGACTTACGTGCGGAGGGGCAGGGGTGTGGGGTTCAGGTGCAGGAGTGGAGGGAGGGTAAGCAGGAGCCAACTCCTCGTGGTGATCAGGCAGCTGCTGTTGTACGGACTGAGGCGGTTCAACCACCTGAAACATAGTTAATTGTTCATTGTCATACAACTTTGCAAGGAATGTACTGGTAGTAAGTTAATATAAGTTAGAAAACACAAGAAACTGCATTCATAGTCCTATTAACAATAAATGTTAACAACAAATTGAATTTACAATGCTAATTAGAGGTTTGGTTGGAGATTGTTTTTCTAAATGTGATTTTCAAATCTGAGATAGAAAAAAGTTATTTGCATCAAGAGACAAACACTGAGACATGGGCTTGCCATATAAGTTATTTGCATCAAGATACAAACACTGAGACATGGCCTTGCCAAATAAATTCTTTGCATCAAGATACAAACACCGAGACATTGCCTTGCAATATAAATTTTTTGATATTAATATTTGCGCTACAGCTTTGTGTTAATAAAAAAAAATCGGAAAAAAATTGGTCTTGTACAGGGATACAGACAGCTTTGTGTTAGTAAAAAAATCGGGGAGAAATCGGTCTTGTACATGGATACAGACAGCTTTGTGTTAGTAAAAAATCAGGAAAAAATCGGATCCATCAAAACAGGATTTTGCCCAAGATCCGGAATTTTTTGGATCCGATCGGGTGCTGGTTCTAGCTCGGATCCGGCGGATCCGGTAGTCCGATACCCGGATCCGACCATCACTAATTTATACATTTTCACATTAGTTCCCTGCTGATTCTCGATTAAGATAGTAGATCACTGATTCTTTTGACTTCAAAAGTTATATTAATTTTTAGTATTTACGTGTGGTGAAGTCTTTATTTAGGCCTACTATTATTTACTGTCGTTTATATTACTGTAATTACTTTTCTTAAAAATTAGTTGTGCAAAAAAGTCAAAATAGTTATTTATGGAGTTATTTTAGCGTAGTGAATGATGAAAGAAACATGCTCGTTGTGACATGTGTGGTCAATTATTTAGTTATAAGTTGACCGTGTCAAATCTTAAGCAATATCTTGATAAACAACATTCTATAGTCTATACAGTATATTTGCCAGCAATTGCTGGTAATTAATAATAAGACTTGAAAATAAGTGTATAATGATAATGATATCTATACATTTACATACAGTGTGTAAATTTAGAAATATTCTGTTTGTGGCGTTTATTGTTAACAAAGGTTTTGTAATTTTTTTACATTAAACATATTTTTTAACCCCCCTAACAGGGTAAGGGGCGACTTATTTTTTTCAAATAGCAACCCCTATTGAGTTACCCCTCATTTTGAAGGATTTTTAAAAGAAACACAATGACGAAATCCCTAGTTTGATATCTCACACCTAGCCAAAATGGCAGGTATTCCAAAATTGTATTTACTGTTTGTGAAAAAGCACCAATTTCACAAATATGGAAACAAATCTGTATTTTTAAAACCGAAATAAATAGAAATATTCTGTTTGTTGAATTGTTTTTTAACATAAGTTACGCAATTGTTTACATCAACAATATTTTTCAACCCCTTTAACAGGGTAGGGGGTGGGGGTGATTTATTCTTTTAAATAACAACCCCTATTGAGTGACCCCTAATTTTTAAGGGTTTGTCAAAAGAAATACAATGACGCAAACCCGAGGAAGATATTTCATCCTTAGCCTAAATGGTGGGTATTCCAAAATTTGATTCATGTGAAAAAGCACCCATTTTGGAATAGCTGCCATTTTGGCTAGGGGTGAGATATTCACATTGGGTTTGCGTGATTGTGTTTATTTTAACAAGCTCTTCAAAATGAGGGGTCACTCAATAGGGGTTGCTATTTGAAAAAATAAGTCACCCCCTACCCTGTTAGGGGGGTTTGGTGTAAACAATTGCGGAACCTTACTTATGAATCAAAGCTACAAACAGAATATTTCTATCAATTTTGGTTTTAAAAATACAGTTTTGTTTAAAGACTTAATTTACACATTGTATATTAAATTATTGTCATTATTTTTACTTAGACTAGGGGTTTTCAACCATTAGGATGTTAGATATTACAATAATAATTATATTTTATTAATTTCCGTTGCAATGGCTAAAATACCTATTAAAAAGATTAAGTTAAGCAAATACCTAATTTATTTACAGATTCTTCATACTTTAACTACATTTGAAACCTTACAACACTATGAAATAACAAACAAGACTATGTTTAATAACGTCCAAAACAAAATAAAAAACCATTGCTGGGACGCAAAGGTTTTTGACAATGGACCTTGGACAACGAATTCTCAGCAACGTTTCTGAAATAACAGGATGCGGTAACCTGTTAATGGCGGGTGAAAAAAATTGCCGTTGCTGGGAAACAACGATAACTTACATCTCTAGTTTCGACTTAAATTGGCTAGTAAGAGTTATTTGTTGCTGCAAATATTAATTTGTTCATTACTTGACAAACTTAAAAAAACACTCGGTTACCCTAAAAAACTTTATTGAAGGACACAAAGACATTTGGTAAAAAAAAAAACAAAAACGGTTTTACCCCTTTTAACAGTTTTTACCTCATAGGAACAATGAAATCAGAATCGAGAATTGAAAAGCGATTTCAAAGAATCGGGATCAGAATCAGAATAAAAAAATTTCTGGAATTGACCCATTACTACTTACAATATATATAATTTGTTAAACTGGAGTACTTTACCTCTTCTGGCTCGAGTTGTTTCCTCTTGCGGCCTCTTCTTCCTTTCTCCTGTGGTTGGTCCTGGGCCTCATCCTGTCCTGGAATGTGTTCCAGAGGCATCTGATTCTCTCCCTCAGCTCCTCCATAGTCCTCGTTGGGCACAGCTCGGCTCGTCAAGTGCCGTTGGTAGTTCTAGAAAAAAAAAAAAACATGTTTCTTTAGATTGGTTTAGAAGAATTTTAATTTAGCTATTTTGCTATAATTTCTACTTTACTTCAGCAGTGAAGTTAACACAAGAAATTATGATTATTGAGCACAATTCGTAAGAGAAGATATTAAGAAGTGCTTGTTCTTGAAGGAATAGTAGTAGTCAATGATTTTCTTAAGTTAACCAATAGTTTTTATTTTAAGTTAGGGGTACTGTAGACCTTAGCTTGTGATATTTTGTATCTAGTCTAATTAGTAGAAAGATGAATATGTATTAGGGATGGACGGGTCCCAAAATTTCGGGAATTTTTCGGGAAAAAAATATTCCCGATTATCGGGACGGGATTACATTTGATTCGGGAATTTTTCGGGACGGGATTTGGTCCGATCGCCGGCGATTTTGCCGCTTCCCGAGTGCCGATGACGCCGCTATTGCGAACGATAGGTCCACGAACGCAGGAGACGAAGTCGTTTCTACGATTGCACCGTGACCGCGGAGTCATAACGACGATCGCACCGTGACCGCAATTATTGGACCGACGATCGCGCCGTGACCGCGGAGTCATAACGACGATCACGCCATGACTGCGGAGTCATAACGACGATCGCGCCGTGACCGCAATTATTGGACCGACGATCGTGCTGTGACCGCGGAGTCATAACGACGATTGCGCCGTGACCGTGAGTCATACCAACGACCACGACGTGACCGCGGAGTCATACCGACGATCACGCCATGACCGTGAGTCATACCGACGATCATGCCGTGACCGCGAGTCATACCGACAATCACGCCGCAACCGCGGAGTCATACTGACGATCGCGCCGTGACCGCGAGTCATACCGACGATCACGCCGTGACCGCGAGTCATACCGACGATCGCGCCGTGACCACGAGTCATACCGACGATCACGACGTGTCCGCGGAGTCATACCGACGATCGCGCCGTGACCGTGAGTCATACCGACGATCGCGCCATGACTGTGAGTCATACCGACGATCACACCTTGACCGTGAGTCATACCGACAATCGCGCCGTGATCGCGAGTCATACCGACGATCATGCCGTGACCGCGAGTCATACTGACAATCACGCCACAACCGCGAAGTCATACTGACGATCGCGCCATGACTGTGAGTCATACCGACGATCACGCCGCAACCGCGGAGTCATACTGACGATCGCGCTGTGACCACGAGTCATACCGACGATCGCGCCGTGACCGCGAGTCATACTGACGATTGCGCCGCGACCGCGAGTCATACCGACGAATACGCCGTGACCGCGAGTCATACCGACGAATACGCTGTGACCGCGAGTCATACCGACGATCACGACGTGACCGCGGAGTCATACCGACGATCGCGCCGTGAGTCATACCGACGATCGCACCATGACTGTGAGTCATACCGACAATCACCCCGTGACCGCCGTCATTTTGACGATAGCACCGTGACCGCGAGTCATTTCGACCGCGAGTCACAAGTTTCTACAGGTACCTGTAAATTGTTACCCATTTTTTGGTTTTTATAGATCAGTGCCACAAACGGTAAAGATACGGTAAAGATTGATTTTGTATGCCTTTTTTGGTAACTGCAATACTCAAGACTTTCTTTTTATGCACAGAAAAAAATCCCGTCCCGTCCCGAAAATTGGGAAGGAAATAAAAATCTCGTCCCGTCCCGTCCCGAACTAAAAATTCAATCCCGTCCATCCCTAATATGTATTATTACCGACTCAGTTTTTCTTCTTGGGAAAACTAGTTTATTTTTTGTAAGCCAACAAAGAGTTTATACCAACGTTATGTCATGTTACTCTTAAAAGATTTTAAACCAGTTTATTCAAATTAATGTCAGATAAATGCTGCTACAAGATTAGGGACTTTTTCAATTAGCTATTAGTATTTCAAATCAATAGCTGTAATGGTTGCACCATAAGTAGTTGTAGGGGAGAAAGTGTGTACATATAGATTACAGCTCTTAATTAATTAGTGCTGTAAATATGCCAAATGTATAGTTATGTTTCATTACTGACTTGACGCAATTCATGTATACAAATGTACTGTTTGAATAAAGGATTTTTTTATTTGTATTTATGTGTAAATTTATGTCTCCATTTAGCTTTCACCGCAGCCAAGCAAAGCTAGTTCAAATCTGATTTTAGTGAGTTCATTCACTACTATCATTGACTATTGGATACTGACGATATAGACGTCCCATCTATATCGACTAGCTAAAGCCAACTTTTTGTTAAAAAAGCACGTAGTTGTGTGAGTCAGTCACAGAATGTGCTAGTGACTAAAACTCTATTTTCTACCGTATTGTTTGTTGCTAGCCGCGTTTATGGGTCATAACAGTTGCTATAGCTCACAATAAGTCGTTCCATTAGTTTGAATTGGTAAAAAATATTGTGTATTTGACAGAAATCAGTCATTTAGATCAGCGCAACCTGTCGGTGGCTCACATCAACTACGACGATCATGTTTAAAAAACTGGCTACAAATGTAACATGGGGATGAAATGACTAGTTGTATTAATAGTCAAAGCTACTATTCATGCCTACCCCTAATAGCTCCTGTCACACGATGCTTAGTGACCAGCATCGTGTGACTGATTCTCCAACGGCTAGAAACACTCCCATAAGCTGGTACCTGTAGCTGCTGGAGGGTTTAAACAGTTTGATAAATTGTAGCGCTTGAAGAGTCACTAGCGGGTCACGTGACCACCCCGCTGTGATCTCTGCACTATTCCAGCTCTGTTTGACTGGAGCAAAGAGTATCGTGCTAGTTCTCGCAATTAGAACAAATTTAAATTAAATTAATAATATAAATTAACCGAGAACAAATTTACAACTTCATATTAGAAAATTTATTTTTATGTATTGTCATTTTATAGTTGTAACGATTGCTACATCTCACATATATAGCCTAAACTAAATGTTTATTTTTGCCCTGCACTTTTTTACCAAATGTTTGATATAGGGAATAAGCTATATTATAGTACAGGTCGTACTATAAAGTAAATAAGTCGGATAAAGTAAATCCGTCCTGGACTCAGGAGGGATTTACTTTATCGTTTTGAAGTCCCCTTGTTGAATCTGTTCAAATTCATATGTACTAGTATATATGTGTCCGTTAGTGGGATAACTCGTGTAAAAACTATCAGATTTTAATGAAATTTGGTACAAGTGTAGACCTGAGTTTATTCAAATGAGTTCACAAAACAGCATGATCGGACTATGAGAATGGGGGTTTGTGGCGGGTTTAATGGGGTAAAAATGAGTGTTACCCATTTTTTACCATAAAAACATTAAACTTTGCAATTTCTTTCTGGACTATTTTGTACAGCTTGGAATAAAATAATTTAGTATATTGATGTGTAGTTAACTACACACACAGTGCCAATCACAACAACAGACTTGTAACGCTCTGGTTCTTCAGCTCCATCTGACAGAATTTAAAAGGGTACTAATGTTTTTGATTATTAATATAGTAGTAGCCCTAATCACGATCATACTTAATATATATATATATTCGCCAATGTTACATTATTCAAATAATAAGTCAATTTAGTTCAGTCGAATCAAACTCATACTTTAATGATAAACAGAAAAACTAATACAAACAAAACAAATGCAAAATAACAGGTGATCTCACATACACAAATGGTCTTAAGTCAGTACATCAGTTAAACACATCAATATATGAATTTGAGCGGATGGTGTTTTTGGCCTCTGGGGTCCTCAAAACGAAAAAGTAAATCGGCCCCGGGTCTAGGTGTTACCATGAGACCTACGGTAATAGCTTATTCCCTATATGGGAAATTCGCTAAAAACGTGATTTATACTAGTACCATTTACTATACAAACTTTGTATTATATTTATATATTCAATGATTGTACCATGTGGCCAATCTGGCAACATTGTCCTGGATCTGACAAATTGGCGGCAAGTGATAAGCCTCTATCATTCAACTAGTGTTCTACTAGTTGTTGTTAGTTGTATAGTAATTCGTTGTGAAATGCAAAGGCTTTCGATTACATAACTAGTATTACGAATGTGAGCTATTGAACTTGGAATTAATTAATTAGCTGACTTCAGAGTATTCCAAATAAACTAAGTGTTACTCTTTACAACCTTCAACGACAATCGAGTTTTGTACCATAATTAACCTTACTTTTCAGAATCGGTATCGAGTACAATAAAGCAAAGTATCGGCGATACTTCGATACCACTGGTATCGAAGGTATCAAGGAATCAAGAATCGGAATCGGCCCATCTCTAGATAAGACTATTACAGTGATTGTGAGCTAACCTTGAACAGCGCTCGAGCTGGAATATTGCGGCCAGGAAGGGCAAACAGTTTCTCCACTCCCCCTGTCTCCTTCCAGTGCATGAGTCGTTTGGTGGGTGGCGCAAGGTCGAGTGTAGTCACAATGTCACTAGTGTCGCTCAACTGAGCTTTCATCTCCTCTCCTGAGATATTCTTCACTTCATCCACAATCAGCTTACGCTTGCGCTTTGTCTTGGTGAATCCTGTAAATTAGGATTGAACAAGATGAAGAAAGTTAACTTACATTTGTCAACTTTCAAGTATGATAACAAAATTAAATACCCCCGCCGCAGCAAACCTGCCGACTAAGCGAATTTCCATTTTGCCTGAATTGATTTTCAATTCAATATATTTAATTAACATTAGGTGTTACTAGGCTTTATGAGTAACTAGGCTTGCTGCTACAGGGAGGGTAAAAAAAGTGTGTTTTTTAGTAAAATATTAATAACTGAGTATAAAATAAATAAATTTACCAAGTTTGATCAAAATATATTAATAAACAAGCAAACTACAACTAACATGGGAATTTTAAAATAAATATTTTTTTTATTTTCTCCGTAACCAATTAATTGTACAAAAACACTTTGATATAGGCCTACTAAATTATTTGTTTTTAAGCTCTTTAAAAAGGTCTGGAGAGAAATTGGGAAATTTTTGTTTAGAGGGTTAAAAATTAGAAAAACCAATTTTTACCCTATAAAACCCCGTTCCCATGGTCCGATCATGATGGTTTGTAAACTCATCCTAGTTTATCCCGCTTTACACCTTCAAACCAAATTTCATCAAAATCGGACAAATATTACTCAAGTTATTGTGTTCACGGACACATACATGTATATATTCTATAAAAGAGGAACTATGTGTGTACCTTATGGACTCCAAACATTACTCCTGGGGACATCAAAATGAAAAAGTAAATTGGTCCCGGGCCTAGGTCTTACCATGCCACCTACGGTAATAGCTACTTCCCTGTAGGGAAATTCGCTAAAATTGTGAGTCACAAGAGAACACAGTAAACCATAGACATTTTACAAAACCTTCATGGATGACTATCTATAATGTTTATGTTAAAATGTTTTCATCAAAAAGTGTTAAATAAATCGTAACAAACACTTTAGTTGCTTCATTGCCATATTCTCATTACTTTAAGTCTGAGGAACAGCCTTCCTCTTTAACCGAAATTTTGGTTACCCAAAACAATCTCCCACCTTCATTTCGAAAGAAAGGTTCTACTATAACATAGAGAACATAGTGATAGAGAACATAGAGAACATATGATAGAGAACTAAGTTAAAGTGTTTTGAGAGGACAGCAGGCTAATCTTTAAAAGTGCATCCCTGGTAAAAGAAACGCACAAATTTACACTAAGCGCACAAAAATTAGAATATTAAAAAAAAATAGAATTGTTAATAGTTTTAACCAAGAAAGGTTTGAGAAAGCCTTTCTTTCTTGAGAATTCTTAGTAACCATAAAATATTCTAATTTTTCTATATACTTAGTGTAAAGTTAAGCATTTCTTGCGCCCTAAAGGACTCTTTCCCAAGCCTGCTATCCTTAAAACATCTTTTTTTATGTACTTTTATACGAGTCAATCAGTACAACTCTTAACCATAACTCTTCAAAATTAGTCAAATTTGTTATTAACATTTCCAAACATCATTCATTTTAAACAAAATTGGAAGCCATATTCTAACTGCTAAAATACTAAGCTCTTTCACATAATAATATGTCACCTCAAGTGTTACCTTTGAAAGCAGATGCATCGACTGGAGCCAGCGCAAAGCTCTCTTCGTCATTTTGCACCAGAGTGGTCTGGTCTGCAGGTGGTGTGGGGGGTTTGTCATCGTCTGGGTGCTCTGAGGGCACGGGTGTGGGTGCCGGGGTGGGTCGGTGTGACATGTGTGAGATGTGAGATATATGCGACACATGAGATACGTATGAGCGAGCGGGTGAGGGTGGCACCATGGGCACAGCAATGTCTCGCATCGGAGACACGGCGCGAGAACCTTCATCAGAGCTGGAAAAAGATGGCTAACTTAGATTTAAAATACATTTTACAGAAGTCATGTGGAAGTAAGAAAATAAGAATAAGAAAAGAGATATTAGGATTGATATATAATAACAGAAAACCCTTTATTTCGTGTCCCCAAGACTTGGGACTAACAGTCAACTGAATAACAATAACAGAAATTCACTATAAATTGCTACTTAGTTTGGAAAATTACAGTGGTTTTGGAAAGGAATGCAATATAAGTGCGAGTTACGAATGTTTTATTCAAGGTATATATTAGGGATGTGTCGAATCCGAAAACTAAGAAAAGATTTAGATTCAAAATTCAATTAACAAGATTAAAAAAAAAACCAAAAAGAAAATTATAATATTTAATTTTAGATTATAATATATAAATAAATAGAATTATAAGGCATACTGTGACATTGCATACTAACCATAGAGGTTGTTGAAGTCATAATAAACAGTACTGTGACATTGCCATTTTATGAACAGAGTATACTATTGATTAACAAATTTAAAATTAACAAGTGTACCTACAAAAACCATAAATAACCAATAATGAATATTTGCCATCCAAATAAAGTAAACCGACCGACGGTTTGATTTATTTTAATAGGTTAAAAGATGTAACCGAATAGTCTTCTATTATTTTGCTGTGTGTCAAAAGTAATTACGTAACTTTCATTGCAAAGAGTAGTCGTTTATGGTTAGTGTAGCATTTATTTCTAAATGGTTCCTATTCCATTCTTGCTTTTTAAATTACCATAAGCCTATTTGTAATTATTTTTGGGACTCGAGATTCAAAGATTCGAGATTCAATTTTTTAGGATTCGGATTCGAGATTCAAAATTCCTGGATTTGGCCATCACTAATATATATATATATATATGCAAACAAAATTAAGAATTTGAATTTGTATATTGTTATAAAACTGCAGAAAGAAAGAATTTTAGTTGAGACGATAGTAAAGATTGATGAATAATAAGGAGCTAGTCTTGTGTAATATTATATAACCCATTATAAACCTCTACATCAATTTAAGTCTATAACATCCGACAGAGAACTATTTTCATCACCAAACATAGACTCTGTTAAATTTGATGTTGGAGTTGATCATTAGTCATATTATAGAAAACTAAATCCTTGGACTATCCTTAGACACTGAAGATGGCCAAGGTATGTTTGAACTTTATAATCTTTATATTATATATTTTGATTTCCTTAATCAAATGGCAAGAATGTTTAGAGACTGTGTAAATGCACTGTACAATTTTTTATTCCATAATTCTTACATTATAGTGAACAAGGTGTTCGGCCTACATTAAAATATTAATTAACTTTTAACTTATGGTAAAATTATCTGCAAATGATCAAGCCAAGAACACTTTGAGAGCCCTAGTTACAGCAGATATTGGATAATAAATCAATACCTGTGACCGCCGATGCTAGGAGGTCCCCCAAAGTGATCGTCGTCGTCATCACTGTCAGGCGGGGGAACTCCGTCCAAGCCTCCATCAACCCCCGACTGCCGAATCACGGAGTTAGACTCCACGGGTGGAACGTCTCCCATTGGGGCATCGTCAAACAACCCTCCTTCAAACAAGCCCCCAGCTACAAACAACACACAAAGTAACTATGAAAACTAGTAAAATCAAATTTGTAACCAAATGTTTATAGGTGTTAAGATGTTTTATTATTGTTTAACTTTTGTTGTCCTTATGTAAATTACTGATTTCAGTCGGAAAAACCAACTTCTTTCTTAGCTAAACTGAAAAACATGAAAATTATAAATTAATTTTGCAAACAAATGGTGCACTTGCCACCCCTTGTTATCTCACACCGTTACATCCTAGGCCGTAATCTCTAGTCCAATTTTTTGACACATTACTCCAGACTAGGCATAGAAGGTTGCAGAATTATCACTTAATTAAAACCCATTGGTGATTGGCCGTATTTGAACCTGGGAACCCCAAGACAACAAAATATCTGTTTTCTTTAGAACTTGGAAAAAAATATGAATCCTATACCAGAATAACATTTTTGACTAACCTATGATATCCTGACCCAAATTTCCACCAAAACCGTCATCCCTTATAGGAGCTTCAATGTCAAGAGCTGATCGGGCCATCAGGCTGTTCGATGTTGATGGCTGAGGTTCTTTCTCTTTATCCAATCCTTCGACACCATCACTGAAGAGGAGGTTGGACTGGAACAAAATAGCTGGTTTAGATAAAGCCTTTCACTTAAGTAGGCTGATAGTTAAGGTTATGAGAAATCAGGTGAAAGCAATTACTTAGGCCCAGCTGCCAAAACTAGATACGTAAAAATAAAACATTTTAGTGGTAGGCCTATGATGTAAAACTAAAAACTTCAGATGTAGGCCTCAAGTTTCGACCCAACAACACAGACTAATACAGAAAAAGCTCAGTAACTATTATGTAAAGTTCTCTGGGCTAGGCCTATTAATTACCATACCTGATCCAAAGCCTGGGCCAGCCCCTGATGATGCATCAAGTCCGGAGGATCAGTGCCAAATCCAATGTCTCCGAAACCTTCCTCTGTGGTGACCAAGGCGATGTTCCCATAGTCTTCTCGCATTGTGATTTCCTCGGCTCTAGACTGGTTCAGGCTGAACTGGGCCTCAATGTCTACGTCACTGCAGAATAAACATATGTTTAAATTCTTTGATCATGTTTATGTAAAAAGGTAGAACAGTGGATCTCGATCAACCACCATTTCTCCGTTATCCATCACCTCAAAGACGTGTATTTACTGTATGGTTTTGTCATTCCAAAGATGTAAATAATATCCTGTATAAATAACAGCATGAATGTATTAATAAAGAGGTACAGTAGATCTCCAATTACCCGAATTCCAAATATCCAAATCACCAATTAGGCCTATCCTAGCTGTTTACAGAAATAATTTAAGGATTTAAAACCACAGTAATAAGAATCATTATTAAAAAGGCAGAAGCTGTAATTGTGGCAAAAATCCAAAACCTGTCTCGTGGTCGAATAGACATCATCCTCTACCGCGGTCACAGAAACATCTTCATAGTTTTTCACGATTGCGGCAAATTGTTAAATCAAATGTTAATTGTTAATATCAAACGGCTGTGTAGACACCATCATCTCCCACGATCTCGGAAAATCATAATCGTACTCCGCAATTGCAGCGAAAGCGTAAATTTTCCCTCCGATCGTAAATAGTAAAAGCTCGGCATGAATTGGCCTATTTTGTTTAAAAGACTCTGAATTTCGGGAAAATCTAATATTCCGAA